>NC_066589.1:472500-492500 GCF_905475345.1 Vespula vulgaris
AATTCGATATCGATTACGAAGAACCGCCTTGCACAGTGGAATAATAAAGCCATCATGACTTTGGAATGGAAAACATTTATCATCGAACGCGAGCGAAGAAGCCACGTATTACTCGAGCATTTCATCTTGTACGATCGAAGGATCCATCGATCGATCGATCGATCGATCGAGGAGAGAGAGAGAGAGAGAGAGAGAGAGAGATCAAGAAGATCGATATCAGGATCAAGATATCGAGATCGAGTTGAAGGGCGGAGTTTTGTAGTATTATAGTAGCGGGACTTAGTAAGGGATCCTTTGAGTTTCAAATGAAATTGGTGGGGGTAAAAGGGAGAAAGTAGGGGAGGCTAAAATGAATGCAAATAAAAAAGAAAAAAAGAAAGAAGAAAAATGTCAACTCGACGACGATCAATCATTGGTATAGGTGCCAAAGCGTTAGAACGCGTCGACTCCAAAACGTATTAACATATTCATGCGTGACATTGTGAGGACGCGTATTCTCTCTCTTTCTTTCTCTCTCTCTCTCTCTCTCTTTATCTATCTATTTATCTATCTATCTTTCTCCATCCATCTATTTTGTTTCTTTCTTTCGCCATTCTGGACGCATCTGTCCATTGAATATTTTGTCTCTCACGTGCCATCATCAACGCGAGAAAAAGGGTGTTCTCATTGATTCGCTGCTGAAAAAAGAAAATGTCTGCCTTAATGTAACCCCTTCTTCCACTGTAATCTTCGATTCAATAATTTCTTGATTGAAAACACCAAACCGCAAGTGGATTTTTTCTTTCTTTTTTTTCGATATCTTTTCTTCAATAACGGATGCATAAAAAGAATTGGTAAATAACATTGTTGTTGATACCAATCGTGTTCTAGTTTTCGAATCTGGTTACGTGTTTGGATCGAACGACCGACTGTCGATAAATGGGGAGGTTATATGATAATGAATATGGCGTCAGGAATACTGTGCTTCGTAATATCTTGTTAGCTTTATATTTTGTAATACATTACATATACAGTTAGGTACATATGTATGTTTGTAAATCATTTTCATGTTAAAAGAATTTTTCTTAGTAATACATAATAGCTAAATGGGGAAAATATGACAAAAGAAAAAGGGGGAAAAAATCGAAACAAAATGGCGTTAGGGTAAGCGGCTATTCGCCATAGCTTTAATTATATAATATGTGTGTGTGTGTCTATATATATATATATATATATATATATATATGCACGTCGAGCAGTAATCTTAATCGGTCTTTCGTATAAATTTGAATAGAAATGGCGCATTTTAAAGCGACATGTTCGCTGCCGTTTTCGAGAGCAAATGCTGCGCGATGTCGGCATGAATAAATTCGTCGTGTGGCAGATATGTAACGTCGTCTTCGAATTTCTCTCTTGACGACGACGACAACGACCAACACGTTGGATCGAAGTAAATATGGAAAAGTCTCGATTGAGTTGGTTCTTCGTGTGGTTGAATATTTGAAGATACATACATACGTACACACACATGTATATATGCGTACGTACGTTTGTATATGTGTGTATATGTATATACATATATACGTCTGAGCTTTTATATATATCTATCTATGTACATATATACGGATAAGAACAGTTTCGATATCTCCTATGTAATAACTTAGATATCTTTACAACATGTATCTGCGTATTCTTTTCTCTTTTTATTCCTTTTTATTTCTCCTATAAAAAAAATTATGAGAATAGAAAAAAGTAAAATATATTATATAAAAAAGTAAGATATATACATATATGTATATATATATAATAAAAGTAAAAGACGTATAAAAATATTTTATACGTGTATATCTTGTTAATTTTGGTTTACTTAACAAGTATATCATTTTAACATATAAAAAAAAGTAGAGAAAAAGAAGAAAAGAAAAAAAGAAGTATAGCCTGATCGAAACTTACATCTTTGAAAGGTCCTTCCGGTATAGGTGAAAGGTCGATGGACAAAAATTGGCTGGCTTGGGTACTACTGTTACTTTATCGGAGATACGTTTTATTGGAAAAAGGCCGAAGGACAGAAGGGCGACGTCTGCCAATTTTTCGACTGCTCCCATTATTCGTATCCGGCCGGTTTCGTCGTTCGACCGTTCGCGAACGCTTATTAAATTAATTCGTTTAATTGCCTGCGGCCGCCATTATTTCATGGAACCGAGCTTCCACCCATATGTATCCCATGTGTATGAGAGTTATATTTATATGTGTGTATCTATGTATATATAACGCATAGAAACTCGATCCTATGGGAACGAAATGTCGTTCATCTTTTCGTCGAAGCAAGCTGTTGAGATATTTCTCTCCTCCTTCACCTTCCCTTCCCCATATACGTTCTTTCAAACATATTTCTTTCTACACTTTTTTAGAAAACTCGAGATCTCAGTTACAGTTATCTCTCTCTCTCTCTCTCTCTCTCTCTCTCTCTCTCTCTTTTTCTCTATTTCTTTCTCTATTTTTCGGAAAATGTGTTTTACTCAAAAAAAAAAAAAAGAAAAAAAAGAAAAAGAACGAAAGAAACTTCAGTAATGATATACAGAAAGTTTCTCTGGTATAAACAGTATTATACGAAAGAAAATAATGACAATGTCTAGTTTAGGAACTTATAGGAACTTAACTTGTAGAACGTTAGCTTTTAATAATTCACTAATGAAACTTACCAATGTCGATCGAATTAATCTATAAAGGAATTCCTTTTGAAAAGTTGTTACGCTTGACTATTTACATTCACATACATACATACATACATATACATTTTATATATATATACATGCATAATATATATATATATATGCATATATAAATACATACGTTCAAAAAAAAATCTTAAGCATCGTTGCGAGACGAACTGTTCATTGGTTGACTGATCTCGACAAACGACAGTCGTAAATTTGTTAAGACTCGTTTTCGTATGTATATGTCTATTATACGTACACGTTTATATATATATATAAATAGACGAGAAAAGTAGATTGAAAAGAGATAATAATACTAGTATTAATCATTAGATATAGTTAGTAACGAATTGAAAATGTCTCATATAATTCATGACTTTTCCTTTTAAGAATTGAAAGTATTATCTTAAGTATCAAAGGTCTCCTTTATATTTCATTCAAAAGAAAATCGTCTTTAGTTTTATTCTTTTGATTTCTCTTATAATATAAATCAACTAATTGCCATTAGGCGTGTGTCGGTGTTCCATAAAGGATTCACAATCGAATAGTATGCGAGATTATCGTTACAAGTTGGCTATAAGATTGCTATCCATTTAAAAATTAAAGAATTGCTAGATAGATAAAAGAGAAAGGTGTATATATATATATATATATATATATATATATATATATATATATATAAGATCGAATTAAATATATATACTATAAGATATATCAGATCGTTGAACCATGTCGGTTTTTTTTTTTCAATCTAATTCTCGAACAAATTATTTGAAAAATTAGATCATATTTGTCTTGGATAATTGAGTTCAACGATACAAGATAATAATTTGAAGATATTATTTTCAGAACAAAAATTGCGCTAATTAATTCGCTTTAATCAAACTACTCGTTGCTCGGATCGGACGAAGGATCGTGGAAATAGAATGAGTAACGAAATTACTGTGGGATACTTGGTAAGGGTTCTAGTAAGGATAAAAAGTTGTATGTGTGTATGAGTTTATGTGGGTGTGTAGTTGTGTTAGTACGAAAATGAATGAGTTGTAAATTTATAAAGTAGATCTTGACGATCTTTTATTCGTTAATTTAACAATATAATTACCTTATTACTTTATATGCGTTATATGTCTACGTATTTATTGAATAGGATAGAAACTTTATTTCTGAATAAAAAACCAACATTTTCTTTTTATAGATAAAAATTTCAACATTATTATATTATATTATGTTACTGGAATTTAATGATGAAATTATTAAAAAGAAACACAAATATTATTTATTTCGATACAAAATACGATAGGATAATATCTCATCAAAAATAAGATACTTATATTTATAAAATTGTCAGCGTAATTACGTTATTATATATTTATTTATTTATATAAAAAAAAAGAAGAAAAGAAAAGAACAAAAAGAAACCAAAAAAAAAAGGAGGAAGAAAAGTAGATTTCGTTGAAATTAAAAAATACGATCCTAATTTATTTTGAAGAGAATTTTGTTGGAATATTTAATAATCTATTTGTATTATTCGTATTTTATTGGATCAATTAGAAGTTGACGAATACGTTTACGATAATTATAAGTATGTTACATAATGTACGTAGTTCTCTTATGGTATTCACGAAGAAACGGTATGTGGCTATTATCGACGGATACGAGGACAAATGGCGCTCATGGAAAGATCGCGATCCGTTTTCGATTTGCCATGTTGAGGCAGAGAGACTGGCCGTGGCCAGTCAGTAGTCCCGCTTTCTCGCTTTCTCGTTGAAACGTTTCTTTCGCAATATCGCATACGGTTATTCGATCGTAAGCTTCATTTTCTTCGTCGTTGCTTTTTTCTTCTCCTAACAATTTTCAATCGTTAATATCTCTTATCGAGATAAACATTAAGAACAATAGTAAGATCAAACGCGTCGAATGGATCTCATTCGAACGGATTCTATTATTTATCAGAAATAAAGATTTCACTCAAGTACTATCGTTATATGTTTTATATATTATCTTTATCCAAAAGAAATTTCTTATCGAAAACTTTGTCGATGATCGATCTTAACTTTCGTTCGATTTTCTTTTGATTTCCCTCTTCTTTCTTTTTTATTTCTTTTCTTTTTGTAAAAATTAGCCGTTCGAGATGATAGATATAATCCGATGATAAAAGTAAAAGAAATTTTTATCCGAAAGGTTTCTCGATGATCGATCTTAATTTTTGTTCGATTTTCTTTTTATTTTCTTCTTCTTCTTCTTCTTTTTTTTTTTTATTTATTCTTTTTTCTTTTTTTTTTAAGAATGAGCTGCGCGAGATGATAGATATAATCAATCAAAATGTTTTTACTAAATATCGTAACAACGATTACTTTCTATCTCAAATTTATTCGCATAATTGATCGATCTTAATTTTTACCTACAACCCCTTTCTTCTCTTTACTTTTTCTTCCCTCTCTTTTTTTTTTTTTTCTTTCTCCTTTAATCCCCACAATTATATCTTTACGAAGAAGAGATAATCGATTTGATCGATCAAAATGTTTTTACTACGTGTCACAGCCGACGATTATTTTCCATCTTAAATTTACTGGTATAGATACACGTTGTATCCTTTTTTTTTTTCTTCTGATTTTGTGGAAGTGTGTGTAAGACTACTTAAGGAAATAAGGAAAATTACGAATAGGAAAAAGCTTCGGTTATTATCGATGGTGAAGAAGGGTCGATCGAATTACCTCGGAGCTTCCATGTTTCTCCTCTTACATATTACTTTGCTGAGAGAGAAAGAGAGACAGACAGACAGAGAGAGAGAGAGAGAGAGAGAGAGAGAGAGAGAGAGAGGACCAGAGACGGGTTACGAGGGAAGAGTAATTTATTTGCAAAGTTCGATCGAACGACGATGCGATACGATACGATACGATACGATACGATACGATACGATACGATACGATACGATACGATACGATACGATCGATCGATCGTTCGGTGCTCGGCTATAACCGCCCAGCAAAATGAGATGAGTTGCATGATTCGGAGACGTTACAATGTAGCTATTATTTCCTTCTCCTTTTCATACGAGAGAAGAAAAGAGAAGGTGGAGACGAAGAGAAAGAGAGAGAAAGAAAGAAGACATAGGTCATCGTCATAAGTTGAAAAACTCACAGCTGCCGGCAGATGTAACGCGTTTGTTTCAAATTTCTCTCTTTCTTTCTCTCTCTCTTTTTTTCTTTCTCTTTTCTTCGTAGGGGATCCTCGAATTAGAAGGCATCATCTTTACCAAGTATTTAACGACTTTTCGAGCTGTTCTCGTTTACATCTGCTATTCTCCTCCCTCTTCCTTTTGCTAATCTCATTCGACACGAGAAACTTTTTTCTTCTTCTTCTTTTTCTTGCAATTAGTGTCACGTGAGCAATTATTTTAATACATAATGGTTAACTCTTTAAAACCTATCATCCACTTTGTCATAGTATTTCTTAATTTCGATCGGAAAATATGTAAATTAAGTAAATTTTATATTCCGAGAGATAGATACTTTATATGGAATATTAAAAAAAAATAATAATAAGGAAAGAACATTTTGTTTATTGATTGCATAAATCAATTTGATTTTTTATATTATTCACAGGAGACAGCAGCTCGAACAGTCCGTATATTGCGAGTCCGAATCTCGGAGGAGTGCTGTGGAAGATGAAAGGCAAGACGTCCATGGCACCAATCAGGATAAGATAAAAGTATGTCCGATGTATAGACATTTATTTTATTCTTTTCTTTTCTTTTCTTTTCTTTTTTTTCTTTCTTTCTTTTTTTCTTCTTGTTTCTTTCTTTCCTTTTCTCTTCTTCGCTCTTTTCAAACGAAATCGTACATTTTTATTCGCAGGGGACAACAACGCAAGATCTCTTCGAATTGTTGGAGAGAGTTCAAAGTTCTCGATTGGACGATCAACGATGCGTATTGCCGCCATATTTCTCTCAGGTAAGAAACCTAACAATTATTTCTTTCGATCGAAATGAGGTTAATTCTAGGTATTTAATCCTTTTTTTTTCTTTTTTCTTTTATCTTCTTTTTCTTCTACAAAAATTAAGATTATGTACTCTCTTCTACTTCTTCTTTTTTTTTCCCCTCGTAAGAGTGAAGGAAGTGTTTAATCTTTTTTTCTTTATTTTTTTTTCTTTCGTAAGAGTGAAGGAAATAGAATAAAACGATGATGGCATTTTAACGTAGCATTAAAGAAACTTCCGTAAGGCGATTTAAAAATGACGCGATACCGGTGCCCGTATCGTCGAAAGATACATTTCCCTCTATCTCGTTGATACTTCATTTCTTGCGTTTATCGAGATAAAAAACTTTCGTCGTTTTAACGATATCTTAGTATTTTTCGAACCCTTTTCGGTCCTTACGTCGAATCTCATTCGACATCATATTTTGAATCGATCGATATCTGGCTATTCGCAGATCGAATTTTACTCGATTATAAAATATTTCATCTTTTTAGAGACTTATAATTTTTCTATTCTTCTATCTGGAAATATCTTCTTCTATTTTTAACTTACTTTGCAATAATTATTTATTTACATATACATATATATATAAGAAGAGAAAAAAAAACTTTTTTTATTAGGAAAAAAAAGAAACAAAACTAGTTTAATAAAAATGAAGCGTTATTACATGCGTTAAAATTGTATTAAATATTTCGTGTTACGAACTTGTATTGGAATATTAATGGAATATTTAAAGTTTAGGGTTAATACAGAAATGTGTTATATATAAATATTATTTTTATTATAACATTCATTATAATATAATTATATATATATATATATTTATTTATTATAAATATTATAGGTATCGTATATAAAGGTGTTTATTTTTAGATATACAAATATATATCTTACTGTATTAGTTAGATATCAAAATATTGGAATAACGTCGAACAACTCGATATTGATTGATATTGGCTAATTTACAATTAATACGGCACGAAAGTTGGGAACGAAGCTGCGAGAATATTATTCGAAGCGCAAACGTTTAAATCGATTCTTAAGTTCGATCGTTCGTTAATTCGAGGAAAATGAGAAAATACGAAGATGAAAGATTCTACGTTAGAAATCCTTATCGATTCTTTTTGAAAGATATTATTTATGCGAAAAAGAAAGGACATTTAATATATTCGAGAGAGAGAGAAAAAAACGGAATGATATCTCTATGAAGAATAAAATATCGTTTCGATCATTCAAGATCATAGTAGCTTATGTATATTCCGTTTGAAGATGGAACGATTCTTGGAGAATGGTTTACGAAAGATGGATGATGGAACAAGACAGCTCGTTCCCCATTGCGAGGACAATTTAACGAGAGAAACACGTAAAGGAAGAAAGAAATAAAGAGAAAAAGGATTCATGAACAATCGTTTCGGCACGCGTCGTACGAATCCATAAAGCTGCCAACATGATGTGTCCGAAAAGCGTTTCGGCATTGTCCTTTAGTATCTAAAAGGGGAAAATTATAAGAGTCATTCGCTAAAGAGGGGTAGTTTTTGAATGAAAGAAAGAAATACGCTCGCACTTTGCTATCCACATTTCTGATCTCCCATTCGGTTTTCTTCTTTGTCGAGGACTAATAATAATCGATTAAGCCGCAACGAGTGGTTATCCTAGCTCGTATTGGCCCTCTCGAATTTCGAAGCTCGATGAGTCGACAGAAAAGATTATTATGGCTCCCTGACGAGAACAAATCGAGAGGAGTCGACGAGAATGATCGTGTACTACGATCGTATATAAATGATAATAAACCGAACTTACGAACGCGAATACGTTTTTAACGTTTCACATTTCGTCGTTCGAGTACGTTTCACCAATCCGGAGAAAGAGAAAAAGAAAAAGGGAGAGATAGATAGATCAAATCTCTTTGGTTGATCTTGATTAATCGTACAGTTATCTCGATGTGAATGTAAAACGACGGCTGGAGATGAAATAGTATATCGAGCATAACTCCAGTTAGTTCCCTTTTTTATCCGATTAAAAATATCTCTGCATCCTGCATTTCTTATCAACGTTATACATTATCCAAATACGAATCGCCATCATCTGGCAGGCAGATGCGATGCATTCCTCTTATGGGAAAATATTTAGCAGTTGTTCGTGCAAATTTCTTGCGCCGTTCTAATCGTTCATGTGCGTAACATATGCACGTTAGGAATAAAACAATGTTTCATAACGTACGCTCATGATGTGATTGAAATGATATTTCAACGGGTCGAAGTTATGTTAAAATTACATATTATTATGCGCGAGAAAGTTAATTTATGATTTGATTTTCTTCTTATACAACTAATCGTAGGTTTATACTTTCGCATATGAAAGTGCATCGATCGTGGACAATTAGAAAGCGATATGAAAGTTTCTTCTTATCGTCGTCGATAACGTAGATTTTTTCTATATCAACGTGTGTACCGTGGTTGGTAAGGTAGATTTCTTTGATATCATTTTTATCGACTGTAGAAATATGTGTCGGTAAAGAAACATTCGTATTTATCCATTGTCATCTTTAATAAAACGTGACAATAAGCTTACCAAACGATGTTATAGTAGATATCTTCGTGATTTACCACGCACTTTGATCCATCTTTAATATAGATCGTGATTCTCTTATTATTTCGTACGATTCAAATAAACATCTTTTCGACTATTTATAACAAAGTTTACAAGAAACTTTACAAGAACGATATAAACGGTACTCGTATTTCTCATCGTTCTAATTAACGCATCATATATTTTTATTTAATTATTCATTAAAAATACAGAATTGTTGGCCAAGTAAGGCTTGCAGTTCGGAGATTTCCCATGTAATATCGTTATTATTTTGTTCGGACTAACTACGGAAACGGAAACCCACAAGCATTTCGAAACCATACACGATGGTATGTAAAATAATGCGAGATGATGCACAAACGATCCTCAGGATATAAAGGAAAGGGAAGGGAGAGAGAAGGGAGAGAGAAGGGAGAGGAAAGCCGCTTCCGGTCGAGCAGGTAAGCACGCCGGAAGTGCCGCTTGAACCGCCACGGTCAACCGTCATGCTATGGCTTTAACCGAACGGTCAAAGCAAAGATTTTCAGGGATTCGTTGTCTTCTGCTCGGTGTCCGTAAAGATCGTAGATCTTATTACGGTAGACGGTCATGGTTATAAAAAAATCGCCCAACTCCCATAAGTTCCTTTCTTTCTCGACGTAAACTCGGGCACGAAATTATCGCGCGTATCCGTTTGTTCCCTTTTTTCTCTTCTTTTCTTTTCTTTTCTTTTCTTTTCGTTTTTTTTTTTTTTTGTACATTAATATCCTAATGTATTGCAAAAGGGATAACGTTTATCTGCGAATGTGAAACCACGCTGTGGAAATATAAACAGACGCGTTGCTTGATGTTTTTAGGCGACGGCTGACTTCGCAGAATCGTTTGCGTAAACAAATTCGATTTATACGGACTTGAAAGACATTCGTTCTGTGATCGTCAACGAAGTAAGAAGTCTTTCTCAATTTAATCATTATTATACTCCCCTACATTTAGTGTAATATTCAGGACAAAATAACAAACTGGACGTAAAACTTTATCGAGAGAAAAAGCTTCGTTTATTTAATAGAAAAGAATTCTTCTTTTTGTCGATATCAAACGACTTACTCTCTTTCCCTTTTTTCTTTTTTTTATCTATATTTTAGATAGTGGAGCATGTATATTCAGTCTTTGTTAGAAGAGCGAGAGAGAGAGAAAGACGGAATTAAATTTGATATTCCAGCGGCAATTTATAGTTCGCTTGGCCCGTCGTTACGAAAGATATCGATGCATGATGCATGTCGCTAGAAGCATAATACATATATGCATATATATATATATATATATATATATATATATATATCGTCGATAGTAATATAAACGTGCGCGACAGGGTGTCAGGGTAGTGTGCAGCTGCCCTTTTGGTCGTTATCTCTAAGCTTAAATTCCGCTGAAACAAACAAACTCTGAACGTAACGTAACGTAACGTAACGTAACGTACGTAGGAATATCGATAGGAGACGGCTCATCCACGTTGATGGTAATTTCGATAGCATGGCACGGAATTTTCCTAGCTCGTTGCTCTCATTTACAAATACTATTACCTATTATCAAAAGAAAAAGAACGAAAACGAAAAAACCAAAAGTTTCTTTGATCGTATCTCATACAATATATATATTTGCAAGTACATAGTTATTTCAAGTAAAAAAAAAAAAAAGGAAAGAAAGAAGAAAGAAAAATGTAATTACATCCGTTTGAAACACGAAGTAAATATCAAAAAAGAAATACGAAAAGGGATAAAGTAAATCTTGAGTATTATTATATGCGTAGCTGTTTTAAAAAGAAAAGAAAAGAAAAGAAAAGAAAAGCAAGTGAACAAATAAGTAAAATAACTTCATGGGTCTTAAATTCGATGCGATAAAAAGTGAATAACAAAAAAAAAAAAAAAGATTTAGAAGAAAGTTTGTATGCTCGTCGTTATATCGCTTCTTGTTGTTTTAATGGACAACCAACGACGTTTCGTAAATTACCGAAGATACAAGTTAATACACCGAGTAGAGATAACGATCGTTAGGTGGAAACAAGATTAACCTTTTGCGAAAGCTAAGAGAAGCGGACAAAGAAGAATAAGAAGGAAAGGAGAAGGGGTAAGGAAAGGTAGTTTAACATAAACGTATACATGCATACGCATCGTATCCGCATCCGCATACATAAATATACACATATATAAATACTTACACACGTACAATACGTATATAGAAGAGCGTGTTAAAGAGAAGAGTTGGTCGACAAGGAATTGGTTGGCTCTTTCTTGGTTAAACCATCGATGTTTTCGGACACAGGAAGTTGTGTAAAATAATGAAAGAGGTGGACACAAAAGAACGGGAAGGAAGAGACTCGACGTACCGGAGAACGAAATAAGTCGAGCAAGAAACGACATCCGCTCTCCTGCGAGCTTCGTTGTTGTGTCGTCGTCGTTGTCGTTGTCGTTGTTGTCGTTGTTAGTCGTTGTTGTCGTTGTATGCACGTACGCGTAGTATAGAAACACTAAAGTAACCCGGATCCCGTTCTCCTTCTTTTTCTTTCTCTCTCTTCCTCTATCACCTGTAGTTATCATCGACCTAAAGAACTCGAACTGTCATTCTTTTAAACTCTTGATACATTTTCATGAGTTCTTTCTTGTTCCTTCTTATCTCTGTTTCTCTCTTTTTTCTTTTTTTTTTTATCTGACCGATATCAATGTATTTTTAATTTTGAAATTCTTCTAATTATATTATAGTATATATATATTATGTATAACTATAATTATAATTGTAGCTATAATTAACTATAATTTATTATAGTTATACATAGTATAACTATGATTATAACTATAATTATAACTATGTATGACTATAGTACGTATATAATTATAGTGTATATGATAATTATACTATATATATATATATATAGTACGGATATCTGTATGTGTTGTAGGGTAATTCCGAGTGAGATGATGACCTTGCGAATGAAACGTCTCGGTCTTATATTTTTGCAGATATTCAAATATTGTTTAGTAGTAGGACTGACAATTATTAACAAAAATTCGTAAACAATACTTTTTTTGTCAATCAAGCAATTAGATAAATTATTTGTAAGATGTAGAAATATTAAACAACGAAAAAATGTTATACTTATTATTTAAATCGTAATTTGTTAATAATATATAAAAAGATAACTTTTTGTTTTTATACAATACATTAATATAATATTTAGAGATTATGTTAATAATCTTGCAATGATATATATCATTATAAAATTATAGAAATACAAGTGAGTCATCACTATCTGACCTCGACTCGATTTTTCTAGAGATAGTTAACCCATTTATACATTATTGTTACATTTTTATAACATAAATCGAACTGTTTACAAGGATGACGAATTTTTTATTACTTTTGTTAATAATTTTTATTGACGAAGTCTATCATGCGCTCTCTTAAATGAAGGGTAATAAACAGGACAATATATATCTCAGGTAATCGAAGAAAATATAACAAACAAAAAATAAAGAATCTATAGCTACCTGTCTTATCTTCTTGTCTGCAAGCAATAAATAGAAAAATCCCATGACAAACACAATGCCATACATAATGCTAAATAAAATATTCCAATCCCCAATACGTCATCGGATATTCAATGAATTAGAAAGTGCAAGACCTTTTGCAAACTAATAAAATTAGCAAAACCCGTTATAAATTTAATTGTTAAATCCAAATATAAACATCTTCCTTATGAAAAATACATGTTGAAAAATAATGAAAGTTTTTCAAATATTTTTAATCGAAGAATTCGAAGAAAAAAATTTTGAGGAAGAAGATAATACTGACAATGCGTCAAACGTAGAGAACAGCACACACATGAATACCAGACAGTACAGGCATGAATGTGAGATGTGATAAGTGATATCACGAAGGATGTTCGATATTTTTGGATTTATGTGATCACTATAGAGAAGTTTTAGCAAAAGAAATATATTCTTTTTTCCTGCGTATTTTTTATGTTCGAAATTTTTTTTTTTCTGTACTTGGACCATGACACCCTAATTTATGGGTCATCGCACTTGAACGTTTGGGTAAAATGGCTTTTTTTTGTGGGAAGCAATTTTTTTTTCTTTTTTTTTTTTTACAAAAATCTATAATAATTTTTTGGTTTTATTTCAACTTTTATTTACAAATATATATTTATATATATTTTTTTCTTCGAACATCGATTAAATTTACAATGTATCTAGTGAAGCTTTAAAAAAAAAAATTCCCCTAATTACCCTATATATAAGATCAGTCCTACTATTAAAAATATCAGAAAATGGGTCTATACAAAAAAAAAAAAAATATTAAACCAAGTCTTTTCACCCGAAAGCAAATCTCGCCCAAAGTTCCTTCATATATATATATATATATATATATATATATATATATATATATATATGCATGTTCGTATACAATATACACACCAACGCATAAAGAGAAAGAGAAAGAGAGAGCAATACTCATAATCATAATATAATACAATAATTACAGCATAACAATATATATATATATATATCAATAATTATATTACAATATATAATAATTACAACAAAGCATCATTCGAAAATTCCCGCCATCTCGAGTAACCAAACGCAATGGCGACCAATGGAGATTCGAGAATATTGGCGCGTAATTTCGAGACTTGTACGAAAAGGGCAACTATTAACGAAGAAAGAAAGAAAGAGAGAGAGAAAGAGAGAAGAAGTAAGTAAGAGAGAATTATTCGTTTAATTGGCGATCGTTATCGAAAAGAATTCCCATGGAAGGAGAAAGAAGAAGAAGGAGGTCGAGAACGCGCGATCGGCGACCATGGCAACGTTTGTTCCATGGTGCATCGAAGGAGCGAAGGGGCTAGAGGAGTGGGGGTAGCGTAGCGGGGTAGGGTGGGGGAAGAGGACGACGGTGGTGGGGAGCAGAAGGGAGGGATGTCTCGGACTCGACGGGTAGTCGGCTTGAACCGCGCGATCGCACGAGTAGTTGTCGCAGTGACGTTCTACGGTAAACTTGGTGATCGTTTGGTGCGGCCACGTTAACTCGCAAGTAAACACTTTCTATTCTGACCTCGCTACTTAGATAGATAGAGAGAGAGAGAGAGAGAGAAAGAAAGAAGGAGACGTATAAGTCGTGGTTGTGTTAGTGTTGCTAGTGATAACTTTCGAACAATCTTCTTGTACACGTCGGTCACGTCTCTTCGTTCAAGAGGACACTCTCGCGATGTCCTGGCGGGACTTGAACGTTGCCGTTCATCGACGGACGAAGAGGTCGGACATTGGTGCGTCTTCGAGTCTCGATCCTCGTAACTCGTAGTAGTAGTAGAGTTACCTGTCGTTAGTAGTTCCTCTTTCCGTCCGTAGTTAAGGCTAACGTCCTTCTCCGATCTCTTGCATTCCGAGACGAGAAAGATAGAGATAACAGAGAGAAAAGAGAGAGAGAGAGAGAGAGAAGAGAGAGAGAAAGGAACACGCTGGTGTTTCAAGGGAAGAGAGATAGAAATAGAGAAAGAGACAGAGACAAGAGGAAACTGCAGGAGTCACGAAAAGAGTAGACGTTCTACTACTACTACTACTACTACTAAACTATTACTTCCAGTCGAGTCTCTCGGTGTCGTCTTCTCTTATTCCCATCTAGTAGTTAAGGAAAGCTGAGAATCTCGAGTCCCGAGAAAACAACAGCAACACGGCAGGAACGGCTGTGGTGGCGGCAGCGAACTCGACGACGTCAGGTTGGGTTCCTGCGTCGAGATCGAAGGGCGCATTCGAGAGAGGCAACGAAGAGGGGAGAAGAAGAGAGAGCGAGAGAGAGAGGAGGAGGAGGAGGACAAGAAGCACGGTTATGATGGGAGTACTGCGCTGGAGGCACGATCTTAGATCGGAGGCCGGCCAACAGGCAGGAGGAACTGCAACTGCAACTGCAACTGCAACTGCAACTGCCGGAACAGCTACGACAACGACGCAGCAACAGCAACAGAGAGCCAGTTCTGGTCATGGCAATCATGCGCATGCGCATGCCTTGCCGAAATTACTCTCGCAGGTTAGAAAGAGATTGACCGATTTTTCTATTTAATTTTCCCGCCTTAAAGCCCTAACGAACGAGTCCGATTACTCTATTCGTCGTTGTTTACGTTTGTACTAGTAATCTTTCAAAGTTTCGTTTTCATCGATCTTTTTGTTCGTTGATCGGATTTGATTTTTTAGAAATTGTTCGTAGATCCCGTTTCAACGATGTATAGTTCGATGATGTTGCTCGTGTTCTTGTAAAAGTCTGCGGATAGTTTTGTCTCCTCGTATATAATTAGTTTTTAAGTGCGGTCGTGATCGATCGATTTTAAGGATCTATAGATCGGACGACATTGTTAAGTATGCCACTTAAGTTGTTATCAAACTTATTAGAATGTCCCAGAGAAACTATATATATATATATATATATATATATATATATATATATATATATATAATTTCTTTAGAGTACTTAACATGGTAAAAAAAAGTAGGAAAAAAATAGAAAATAATAGATCGTAATGCGTTTGAATAGTTCTGGCTAAGAGAACAAGGGGAAGAGAACTTGGAGAACGAGCCAACTATCTTTGGCACGTTTGAACTTTGAACTTCGTTCTATGGTACGAATGGCATTCGGATAATAGCCTTCAAAGACAGCACCCAAACAAATCTCTTTCCGTTTCATGGAAATGGTCAAAGAAGATGAAAGGATTAGCAAGTAATTGTACTTTCATTAAGAGACATATATATATATATACATAATAAAGATAGATATATAATATATATTAATATATATATATATATATACAGTATATATATTAGTATATATATATAATTTTCGACGTCTTCTCTCTCTCTCTCTCTCTCTCTCTCTCTCTCTCTCTCTCTCTCTCTCTCTCTCTGTCTGTCTCTTTCTCTTTGTCTCTGTTTCTCCCTGGCTCTTTGATTTTATTTCAATTTTCATTCCAAGCCGTGAAACGCCATCGAGAGAGAGAGAGAGAGAGAGAGAGAGAGAGAGAGAGAGAGAGAGAGAGAGAGAGAGAGATAAAGAAAATGGTCGAAGTAGGGGAACGTAATTGCAAACGGTACCTAAAAGAAGAACTTTTTTCGTTTCTCCTTCGTGAACTTCATTGCGGTTTTAAAGAGATCTGACAAAAAAAAAAAATAAGAAAAAAAGGACGAAACGCTCGTTCTTCGAGAAACACAACCGCCCGTTTTTCATTCTGGCCTGCCAGACGTCGTCGTACGGGAACGGCTCTTGGGAAGTAAAAACGAAGGAAAGGGTAGATGCAAAAAGAAAGAAGGAGGAGAAAAAGAGAGAAAGAGAGCGGGGATATCTTAAAGAAGAAAATGCAGAAACGTACGTGGATCGATGATTTCTCACGAAGATTTTCCTGCTTGCGAATTGCTATCACTTGAAAAACAAAGTCGAGAGAAAGAGAGAGATAGATAGATAGAAAAAAAGAGAAAGAGAGAGAGAGAGAGAAAGTAAGGAGGAAATGGTTTGGCCGGAGGGAAATAAAGAGAGAGAGAGAGATAGAGAGAAAGCTTTGCATTTGTGATTAGGATTTTCCTTAGGACATCAAGGTTTCTTCTTTTTCTTTTTTTTTTTTCTTCTTTTTCTTCATCTTCTATATATTTTTCTTCCTTTTAGGCTTTTATTTTGTAAAGCTACGCCACATTTATAAAAGCAACACACTCTCTCTCTCTCTCTTTCTCTCTCTCTCTCTCTCTCTCTCTCTCTCTCTCTCTCTCTCTCTCTCTCTCTCTCTCACTTTTTCTTTTTGAGCGTCGTTAAGAGTACCGTGAAAATTGGAGGCTGGTTATTTCATTTAATTCGCTTTTTGCACATTTAATGGGACCTCGCTAGTAGTCTTACAAGTGTTATTTCGTTGAAAAAGAGAGAGAGAGAGAGAGAGAGAGAGAGAATTTCTCTTGGAATATGAGATCTCTTCTAAATCTATCAGCACGATTTGAATTGAAATTTTAATTAAAACGTTCGGTATACGTTTTCAATGAATTTTTTCATACATATATACTCGTTTACACTTAAGTACGTACATACATGCTTACGAATATATGGTATATTGTACACGGTAAGTTAGTGATTTTGTGAAAAAGATTGAAAAGAGAAAAATAATAAAAAAGAAAGAAAGAGAAAGAGAAAAAAAATATATTCAAAGAAATATTCATGTTTTTCTGCGAGTACTAAATATAATACTAAACATACTTACTACATATATATAATAGTATACGAATACAGGGTATGACTTTCAGCAACGACATGCAGCGAGCTCTCTCGTCGAGTTAAAGGGAAAAGCGGCTCTCGACGCATTGAGGACAATTCATCGCGAGAGTTATCTCTCTTTCTCTCTCTTTCTCTATCTCTATCTCTCTCTCGTTTGAAACGTGTACACTAAAGCACGTGCTTGCAGCAATAGCATCAGTAGAAGCTCGAGTTTGCGCATTACTATTTTTCGTCTAAGCAACGTCAGCAGAACTTAATTTCTCTTGAAATTCATTTCTATCTTTATCTAGAACGTAAAAATTCATTTTTATACCTAAAAAAAAAAAATATGGAGAAAGAAACATCCACGAACGAGAAACTTTCTTTCGCGATCTCATTCAAAGATGACTTACGATTTACTACGAAGTTATAAACAAATTATTATTTTATTATTTTACGTTTTCTTTTTTTTTTTCGTTCTTTCGACGGTGTTAATGTTTGTTTTTTCTTCTCTTTCTTTTCTTTTTTTTTGTTTCACTCTCCCTCTCTCTCTTTTTTTCTTTTTTCACCAGTTCGCACTCCACTTCGTTCTCGGTAGTATAAACATAGTGAAACGAGTATAAAGACGTCGCGTCTTCGGATCATTGAGATTTATTTCTATGGGCGCCTTTAGATTAAGCGAGCGGTAATAAAATCGTGCTCGCGCGATCCTACTCTCTTACTATTAGAGCTGACATCATTAGGCGTAAATATCCGTGTATATAAGGAGAGACACCGAGTTAAACTAGAATCTGAAGTCAGAAGTTAAACGATGATGAGAGTCGCCTAGACCCCCATAATAATACTTGCCAGAATATACAAATCATGTCGTTTGGCCATGTCCGTTGATAAAACACAACATGGTCTTTTGTATTTTATTTATTTATTCATTTTTTTTTTTTTAATTCGGAATATATATATATATTTATAATAAGTGTTTTAGTAACAAGCATTTATTATGCCATATAGTTTCGTATCTTTGTTGTTTAATTTGTTTATTTTTATTGAGGATCTATTATGGTATTATATATTCGTTGAAGAAACATGATACAGTTTTGTTATTTTACAATATATGTACTATGTATGTTTTACTAACGACTATTTATTATATCATATCGTTTCGTATCTTGTTTTCGATTTCATTCTTCATTTTTATCGAGGATCCGTCGAGGTATAAGACAACATTTGTCTTATTTACTTTTTTATTTTGCAATATACTTATATACCACGTATGTTTTAGTAACGATCATTTATTACGTCTATCGTTCGATATCTTATGATTTTATTTCACATTTTTATCGGAAATCCATCGAAGAATTATTTGTCGAAGAAACACAACGTAGTTTTTCTTTTTTTTTTTTTTTGTATTTTGCAAAATATATTTTATACAACGATTGTATTTATTATATCATATCATTTCATACCTCACGATTTTATTTTTTATTTTTATTGGAGATTCATTGAGAAATTATTCGCCGTTGAAACACATCACAGCTTTTGTCTCTTTTATTTTTATTTTTATTTTTTTACTTTACATGTTTCAATAACAATTAATCATTATATCACGTCATCATTGATATTCGATTTTTCACTTCGTAAATGATTGAAAAATTCATGAAGAAATTGAGAATTAGAAAATTATTATTACAAAAGGAGTACGACAATGATCGACATAGGAATTACGAGAAGCTAGAGATTCTCGTTATATCCTTGAAATAATTGATCCTTCCATCGTGATTCATCGGTTCTACCCTAGAGAATTGTCGATGTTAGCCGAACGGGAAGGATCGATTTGATTGCGAATTTACATAATTCTTGGTAACTCGTCAAGATGGAGATCGTTATTTTCGAAGCACATATATTTACAGATGTTCGTGCGACTCGACAAAATTATCTTTCGATCGTAATTCAAAGTACTCATCGATCGTCGTTGGCTTATCGATCGGTGACAGTACATACATAGGTATCGTACTATGCATGCATGTATGTATGTATGTACGTATGTATGTATGTATTTTCAACTGCTTGAAACAAAAAGAAACGATCGTATTATCAAGGTCGTTGTTTCGAAAATAATCATTTGCGATTATGATTGCTTTTTTCTTGTTTATATCTTCTTCTTTTTTTTTTGTTAAACAAAGGAATCAAAAATACAGAGCTACGTATGACGTCTGTGCGATTTATTAAAAAAGAAAAAAAAAGAAATGGATATAAGATGATACATATAATGTCGAAAAATATCTGTCGAGATATATTCGAGTAATACTTTCATCATATTGCATTCGAAATATAACATATGAGTTTTTTTTTTTTTTTTCATCTATTTAAGAGGTAGTATTCCCCAGAGTAATTTTCTTCGTCTCATTCGACTATCCTCCTGACCTTATATCTACTTCTCGAGCTGCTCGAGCAACAACTCGATAGGAAACTTGTGTCGACGACGAGAG
>NC_066589.1:805000-997500 GCF_905475345.1 Vespula vulgaris
TCCTCGACGTAAAGGATAAGAGGCTTTACAGCATTGCCTTCTTCTACGGTCGATCAAGATGCGGCTAACTTCGAACCAAACCGATCTATCCAACTACTTTTTTATTTTGTTTTGTTTTGTATATAATTTTCCATTTTCTTTTTTCATATATATACACTTCTCTACTACTATCGGCCAGTTTCATCGACTACCGCGGTGCTCAATGGGTAATTAAATTTTACGATCCTTTGTCTCGACAATTCGAGTCCACGGTTATTGATTTTTACTTCCATCTACTGCATTTCGAGTACAACGAACGTTTGCGCTTTCTACGTGTTCCGAATATTTCCTTTTGCGATTCTATGCGATCTCGTTTTTATCTTCTCTTTCTCTCGAAATATCATTAAAGAAAGTTTTATGAAAATCTATTTTTATAAAAAAGAAAAATCTTTTCTTTTTTTATTTTTATCACACACGTGTATGCGAGAAAATCGTATTCGTGCGTCTATCAACCGTGAGAAAACGACAAGTGCATCGTTCAGATCCGATTTAGATTCTTCAATGATATTGCGTGGGTATAAATTCTATTTGAAATATAAAAAAAAAAAAAAACAGGAAAAAGAATCCTTCATAGTCTCTCGTATAAAATCAAAATGTCGAAATATAAAAGTAAAATCGATCGAAGTCTCCCATGGGAGGAACATTCGTGCTCTTTTAAGATCGTCTTAAATAAAACGTTTTTATTTTTCCTTCTTTTCTTTTGCGCAAAGAAACTTCATCATTGGCTTCTCTAAAACTGTTACGAAATACGCATCTATGTACTTTCTTTCTCGAGGTTTCTACGATCGATAAACGGGAAATCGTTTACGATCATGCGTCAGCTTCGACTACCCATAAAACTTGAAACGTTCTCTGCAAAAAGAAAATTTATCGTTTCATTCAAAACGTTAGGTTTTTATTCCTAAACTAATTCTTAAATTTCAAACATCGTGCAACGTTTCGTATAACGATCTACTACATCTTCTATTATTATTGTAACAACTATTTTTTAATATTATACTTGAGCAAAAAAATTATAATACTTTTAAACGCGTCACGAGACGACTCGACGAAATCGACTTGTAATGGGTATCGTAAAGTTTATCGTTCGTTTTAACAAAAAGAAAAGGAAAGACACACCACGTGGTCGCGCTCGATCGAATGAAAGAAAAGAAAAGAAAAGAAAAAGTAGCGGTGCTCTTGACCGCCATGACGCCGCTGCCGTCGGCATCTCAGCGTCAAACGGCTTTTGTCGATTTACCGCTTTGATCTATTACAAAAGAAAAGTCGAATTAAAAAAAAAAAAAAAAAAGGAAAAGAAATATAAAACATTCGATCGTCGTTATTTTCTATTCTTTGTATAACTTTTTGAAGATAAAAAAAATACTGGCAATGTTAAATAATGAATATATTATTTCCAGCTAGTTATAACATCACAGTTATATTTTTATACTCGTGTTAATCCTTAAAAAAAGTAGAAAATTTTGAATAATCTATTAATAAGTAATATACTTATTTGATAATCGTGTCGATTTTATTCGAAATTTTGCTGATCGAAATAAAATGTGACAAAGGAATAGGAATCGTCTCTAATCAAAAATAATCAAAAATAATTGTATTTTGTAATTAAATAAATTCGATAGTTTAATACGATTTATATCGATGTATGTAGCTACTCATTTAGTTGCAACGATAATTTCATCCTCTTTTCACCCTCCTTTTGCCCAAAAAAAGAAACTTCTTCGATGATAAAATAAAGTCGTTTATATCATTGCCCGAAACAGCGATGTCAGATATCGAATAAGTCAGATAGCTCGATTAGCTCGTAAAGGGCAAAATGACCGGTGAGTCCTTTTGAGTTCACGAGCCGCTGTCAGCTTATTGTACCGAGCTAAGATGAACATAGTCATCTACCTTCCCTTCTCTTCCTATATTTATATTCTTTTATTAGCCCATCCACGAGATAACCAGAACATCTTTTTATATTTTCTAACGGTGCTGCTTTTACAAAAGAGAGATCCGTAAGTATCTATGTATGTGTATATATATTTATGTATGTATGTATGTATGAATATGTATGTATATGTATGTATATTATATTATGTATGTATATGTATGTATATTATGTTATGTATGTAAATGTATGTATATTGTTATATATGTATATGTATGTATATTATGTTATGTATGTATATGTGCGTATATGCATATGTATACAACTGGGAAAAGATTATGCATTGAGAAACGTTTGATATAAAATTTCTATTTTTCTATTTATCATGAACTTTTTCTTTTTCTTTTTCTTTTTTCTCTTCTTCTTTTCACATATCTTTTGTAACTCATCGCTCGTGTGAAAGAGAACAATTTCATTTGAACGAACTCACTACTATCGTCGGAGTAACAGAAAAATCACTTAACGATAGATCGTGATCCATATCGTGAAACGAGAATAATTAATAGTCGCGTGAACGTTTTCGCCGAATCGAAAGGCAACGTATGAATTTACGAAGAAGGAGAATCGACAAAAAAATACATTCGACCGGATTGTATAAACGACCGAATCCTTCTAACCTGATTTATCGTCGATGTTAAAGGAAAGTTTTGCGATCTACGAAGAAACGAATCTGAAATAATCATTTTTATTACTTGTTTGTTAATGTTAAAAAAACGAAAGAAGAAAAACTTGTCGCGAAAAGAAACGACTATTAATATTAACGCCGTAAATTTTTTTTTGTATTGCGTTTCTTTTTTTCTAATCACGTTTATTTCATTTTCTTTATCGAACGATCATTCTTTTTCTTCTTTCTCTCTCTCTCTCTCTCTCTCTCTCTTTTTCTTTTTCCTAAATTGTTTTTACAAATTGCTTCTACAAATGAAACAACGAAACGATTTCATTCGCCAAATCGAAATGTCGGAAATTATTATAAATCACGTCTTCGTCAAATTATTTAAACAAAGCTCATTGAAAAAAGTGCATCCGAAGAAGACTAATAAGAAATTTACAAGATGTAAACATAACATACGACTTCATTTCATAGCAGTCATTTCTCTCATTGTTAACGAAGATTTACGTTCTACCGAAGCAATAAACCATGCCAGTTAAACGATTTCTCGACACTCCGAGGTGATCGACCACCTAACGTATAATAATTCTTTCTCTTCGTAGAATGATTAACATATTTCGAGTATTAACACATTGAATGACGGGATACTTTCACGTGGGTTTCCGTTCAGGCCGTGTGGGTCGTGAATGGCCCACGTTATTGTATTCATTCTAAACGTTTCTAAAACATGAAGTATGCTTTTTCTAAAATCAATAAAATAATTAATAAACATATATATATATACGTTTATTAATTATATATATATATATATAAGATGTAAGGATAATTATATATATATATTATTATTATAATTAGATGGATATAGATATATATAGATAGATAGATAATATATTTCATAAAAAGAAAAAAATATATATATGTAATATATATATTACATGTATGTAATTATTATTATTATTATTATTAATTAAATGATTTTTTCTTGATGCTTTAGCAAGAAATTCTTTAAATTTCTCAAAGTTAAATATTCCGTGTAATAGTAAATGAACCTTGAGAGAAAGTCCAACAAACTCTCTCTTTCTCTCTTTACCTCTCTCCTTTTATCTCTCTCTTTCTCTCTATCTCTTTTTTCTTGCTAAATGTTTTAATAAAGGACGATATAAATTATTATGTTATAATATATCTTAAAATCAAACTTAAAGATCGATATAATCGTTTACTCGCATTATATCTTATTTATATCTTACGTGAAACGATCATGCTATTGTCGTCATATATAATTAATAAAAAAACTACAAGTGGAATTAAAACAGCATAATTAATAATTTGACGATAATAACAATCTTTTGTAAATCTAAAACGTTTCATCACGTCATCGCGATGACCTATCGATGGCCAATCTTACAAAAATTGCATTATATACGATAATAATGCATCAGCTGATGAAATTACGATGTATCTCATGATAATATTTCGTTTTTACGTAAAACAATTACTATAAAATTCAAATGAAAAAGCCCGTGAGCCATTCACACAGTTCAACGCGTTAAAGCTTTTCTACTTGAACCTAAGAATGTCCTTGAAGATCGAACGAATAAAGATGTTAGCTTCGTTATTCACGGTGATAAGCATAAGTACCTAAAAAATAAATAAATAAATAAATAAATATCCAATTTAATTCCACGTTTGTAAACTTAGTCAAAAGAGTTGTTTGCTGTGTTACCGAGAGGTCAAACAAGGTTATCGAGAAAGTACAAGTTAGATTGCACCTTTTCTTCTTTCTCACTTTTCTATCTCTCTCTCTCTCTCTCTTTCTCTCTCTTCCACTCGGACATTGGTTGGAAACACAGCTTTAATACCGAAAGGATTAATATTCAACGATTACGGAGTTACGCGGATGCCATTACGACTCTAGTCAAGTAAAAGATCTATGAGTACGAATGGAGCACCGGTATTGTTGTTACGTTAGCGAATAATTAATAGGAATAACAGTGAGTAACGTTTCTCGTAAACCGCGGCGAAGCAGGTGAGCATACGGTTATCGTTGCATAATACGATCGTTGTTAAAGGAGCATGTATGCGTTGAGTTTATATACGCGACGGTAAGAGAACAAGTGAGAGAGAAAAAGATAGAGAGACAGATAGAGAGAAAAAGAGAGAGAGACAAGAAAACTATATATATATATATATATATATATATATATATATATATATACATATAGAGAGAAAGAGAAAGAAAGAGAGAGATAGAGCATATACACGCATAGTAAAGAGGCGTAGACGCGCGTACGTACACTAACATAGTAAGCGTGGTTTACCGGTTGAACACGATCCTCTATCCCGTCGCGGTACAAAGTGTATTTCCACTGTCAGATAGATTTTATCTCGAAAGCGGGCACATGCAATCCCATAAACTTCAATAAACAAGATGCTGCGTTACCGTACACATACGTGTCTTGAATTTTCCGTCGCATTTCATACCAGGGGAGCGCAACTCTACCTCACGGATTTCATTATTAATGTTCCACGTTGAATGGACTCCCACGCGAAAATACAATACCGTTTTCCATCGAGTAGAGATGTATTACTAATGTGTTCACGAATCGATCAATGTTCTTTGATTGTTTGAAAATTTATTAGAAAATCCGATACGTCATCGTATATACGAAACTTTGAGAAATTTCAGAAAATAGAAACGAGTGGTAATGAATTGTTTTTTATGCTTGAAAAAAAAGGAAAGCTGACAAGTTTTTCATGTTTACACAAGTGTTTGTCAGAGATTACGTCGGACGTGTTCCCTTGGCCTATCTTGGTACGTTCATCGCAACGAAGGACAACCTTTCCACTTTGGAACATGTTACCGTCTGGATTTATATCCTACCGATGTGTCCACGCACCTGTTTGTTGGAAATCCAGAACGCGTGTATTGCGCGCTCATACCATTATAGTTAGCAGTATCCAAACGAATACGAATGTGAACGAATAGGAGAAACTCCGTTTGTACTTAGTTTTCTTACGATCTACGTACCTTCTAAAAAGTCGTAACATCGTCTTAGGGACATTTCGAAAAGGGCTGAAACGATATACGCCAAGAACGTAACGAGATGATAACGATCGTCTCGGCAAAGTTTGTTTTCTTTTTTTCTCTTTATCTTTTTATTTCTCTTCTTTTTTTTTTTTTAATTGCTATTTCAAACTGGTAGCCAACTGGTCATCACGATCAACAATTTTATTTTTTTTTTTCCTTATTATTATTCTACTCAACGTGTATCAAATTTCATTGGTGGTAATCCTCTTCGTTGTATCTTTCTTTTCTAAAGATCGAGTAGAGAAAATATGTGCATGTACATATACATGTACACACACATACATACGTACATATATATATATATATATATATATATATATATATATATATATATATATCTATACGAATGAAAAATCATTAGATAGGTTGCAACCATCGTACTTAAGTACTTGAATTTCTTGTCGTCGATAAAACTATCGACTAATTTAACAACGCACGAGAAATAATAAGAAAATAAGTGTAATTCTACGTGCGTTAAGTTAAATGGAACGTGTAAACGCTTGAAAACGATCGTGTAGGAAGGAATCAAGTAGGGTCCGTGGATCGGGAAAGAGCAAATCCTCGTTCGACCTCGTTCGTAAGAGCCGTCGGTATGTATTCCAAGCGTGTAGGCATGCTCGACGCGTTCGCGAAAACGACGTAATTATTTCCACCTGCAGGAGAGAGCTCGTTTACGCGATTACGTTATTTTCAATGTCACCGAACCGACGATAACCGTAACTCGATCGACTTCTTTTCACCATCATTACCTTCCTCTCTTCACCTACGTGAAACTTTTCAACGTTCGTACGATAAACGAGTGTTACGATAAGCCGTTAAAGGCTTCAAAACAAAAAACAAAAATAAAGAAAAAACAAATTGAAAAAAAAAGAACGAAAGCGTACTCTAGAAAAAATGATCCAAGTTCAAATAAATAAATAAATAATTTATTAAATGATTAAATAAATAAATAAATAAATAAAATAATGTGACGTAAGAAAAATTTACTTGTAAATCATGATCCGATCAATAATTTGCGAAAAAGAAAGATAAAGATAAAAGAAAATCGTTGTATGAAATTAAGTAAATATTTATCTTTATCTTTTCACTTAATTTCCCGTCACTTTTGATCGTCTCACGCATGATAGATACGAAGGTGTTACGTTAACAATTATGGAATGTAGAAAGCAATCGTGCGAATGGCCCGTGAGACTATCCCTGTAATATATATTATTAGATTCTGATAGTCGGTAATAATAAACTTTCATTCGTCAGATCATTAATAACGAACTAGTCATTACTGCGTGACTAATCCATAAAATCAGATCACTCGACGTAGTATATCTTTGATTCTTTTCTATTCTTTTCTTTTCCTTTTATATATATATATATATATATATATATATATATATATATATATTTGTATTTATCATTCATTTTTATATTTCATATTTTACATTCTATATTTTATTTTATTTTATTTTTGTATTGTATATTTTACTTATCATTCATTTCACGAGCAAACGTAATCTCCGTGCTACGAAAAAAGATACGCAAATATTTTAATATTCGAGAATAATATATTTTAGTTCGAATATATATATCACGCGAGATAAAATTTACGATAGTACGTGAGTATATATTTTCATGAAAAATAAATAACCTCGGATACATACTATAATACCTATAACAAATGGAAATTATGAGAGAGAATCAACCCGATAGGCTTAACGATCCGATGGATCATTATAATTCGATGGATATATATGTCTATGTTCTAGTTTATCGATAGGATAAAAAAAAAGCCGTAATCATCCATGGACCGTGTGGGAGAATCATTGAAACGAGATCACGAACGACGACGATGTCGGGAAATATAATACGAGGAAAAAAGATCAAAGGCGAGGGCTTGGCCCCCAAGGTTCTACAAGCGTATATTACTGATGTATGCGATGTATGTATGTATCTTAGACGATCGATCGGGACGCTTTAATCAACGCTCGTGCAATTTGCATTATAGCTTTCGTCATACCTGACGGCCGCAAAATTGTCATGCAGAGTGCAGGAAAAGTCGATCGTAAAATCATGACGTCGATGATGACTCTTACCTGTAACAAACAAAAAAGAAAATTATGATCTTTTTTCTTTTTATTGTTTTTACGTATTTTTTATTGTAATTACGTAGACAGACATATATATATATATATATTTTTTTTCGTTAGTGAGTAGAGATTTTTATTGAATGTTTGACGAAGGATATATAGCGTTCGTTCGTTGGATGAAAATTAAAAAAAAAAAATAAGAAAATAAAAAAGAAAAATAATTATTGACTAGAATTTCGATCGTTAATTCGACGAACGAACGATATGTGCAACGTTGTTGATTTGTCGAATAAAAAAGAGTAAGTAAAAGTAAAAAATAAATAATAAAAAATTTCGATGAACGAACGATATATGGAACGCCATTAATTTGTCGAATAAAAAAAAAAAAGAGGAATCAGTAAAAATAAAAAACAAAATAAGAAAGAAAAAAGAGAAAAGAAAAGAATTATCGCCTAGAATTTCGATTTTTAATTCGACGAACGAACGATATGTGGAATTAATTTGTCGAATGAAACGAAGAATCGGTAAAAATAAAAAATAAATAAAAAAGAAAAAAAATTATCGACTAAAATTTGGATTCTTAATTCGATGAACGAACGATATGAGAAACGACGTTGCTTCGTCGACGTGTACACGCCTATGTATATCCTCGGTACGAGACTTCTTCGATTTCGAAGCTCTCTCTTCATGAAGCAAACCCTTCACCGGGAAATCGTAAAACGCCTCCGCTGTAGTACTAAGCGTCAAGTTTATTTCGCTTTACGAGCCGCGATCTCTGCCTTCGTTCGATCGTTCTCAACAGCAACAACATCCCTCCATTCTGAATCCGAAGTATGCGCTAAGAGAATACGACGACGGTTCTTCTTCCTACCTTTCTGTTTAAATTCGATACACTTGCTTCCGTGTTACAAACGATCACTCTATTCTCTCATGCTGCCGAACGATCTCGCTTACGTTATAGGATTTTCCTCGTTTATCTCATCTCGAATGCATACGTAAATAACTAAGTACTTAACTATCGATCGAACGCTTCGAAATCGATTAGAAGAAGATATTAAATGTGATCTTAGATAAAAGGAATTTATACGTATAAACGTATGTATAAATATGTTCCATATGATACGTTTACGTTTCGATAATAATAGTTAGTTACCGATAAGACCTTGAACTTTCATCGAATTTAATAAATAATTTCATACAAACTGTTATTACGAAGTATCGATTACGTAAGCATTTTATTGTTATTAGAGAGATTGTTTGGTGGTAAGGAAAATACGATTGACCGAAAGATATATTATAAAAGCGATATAATATTATCTTGGATAAGCATGACGGTGTAATGAATGATCTTGGAAAAGAGGGCGAGTGCAAGGTTATATTACTAGTATGCATATATGTAAATCAGTGTGTCGTTAATATGTTTAGATAATATAATACTCTAGTCGTGTTCGAAGGATTCGTTTAACGTGAGAAACTCGATGGTATCATCGAATTAGAAAGCTAATTGTACTAACGTGTTATTACGATGACACAGGATGAATGGTATGTTAGAAATTATATATATATATATGTACATATAATATAATATATATACATAGATTATATATTATACATGGATTATATTAAGATATATATATATATAGAACTTTATATATACACATTATATATGTCCTAAAAATTGTTTCCTCTATCTGCATACAGCTGCTTTATCTGACAGTGTTTAAAAACGAAAAAACTATTATATATATATATATATAAACTCGTACGATCAGAACAGTCATATTTAAAAAAAAAATATTGAATACCTAGATATTAAAAAAAAAAAAAAAAAAAATAAAGAAACAGGAAAAAAAATAGAAAGAAAAACAAAAAGTATTAACGCACGATAAGTAACAACATATAAGAAAACATTCTCGTATCTTGCGTTAAAAGCGTTAAATTCAACGTCGAACAGCATAGGCGTCGTAACGTATTGCTCGATAAGCAGCGGGTGGTAGGAGAAACACGAAGAGAAACGTGGCTATCGCGATGGAACGTCAGAAAAACGATCGATGTCCCGCGAGGATGGCAGGGAATCGCACGAAAATATCGCCTCGTCCGTGATATTCCGACTCGTAAAGTTATCGTAAAGCGTCGTAAGCGGGATTCGGTGGTCTTTGATGTACCGCCGTGGCCGCCGAAGGACGTCGTAGTTCGCGATCTAGGAGATTCTGTTAGAAAGAGATAGAACGAGAAAAAGAAAAAGAGAGAGAGAGAGAGAATCGAGAAAGCCATAAATCGTAAAGGAAAGATAAAATGTCGTAGGGAGAGGCAAACACGTAGGAAGAGAATCAAAGAGAGAAAGAGAAAGAGAAAAAGAAAGAGAGAGAGAGAGAGAGAGAGTGATGCATATATACACACACATACATACAAATATATATATATATATATATATATATATCAGATGAATACGCGACGTGCCAGATGGTTGCTACTTTGACGGTCAAAGTGATTTGTGAAACGAAGAGTTACCATCTCTGTACACACAATAACGCACATTTCAAAGTCCGAAAAAGGTTTACCGTTTAAAGTGATCGATCTACTATGTAGTTATGTATGTACGTAGGAAAGAGCTGCAAAGATCTAGATTAGATAAATCGTTGAAAGGAGTGGTCTCGCGAAATATCTCTCAACGGAGAATTTCTTTCCTTTTCTATCTTTCTTATTTTCTTTTCCTTTTTTCTTTTCCTTTTTTTTTTGTAAATTACGACTCTAGGTGTATCCAATGTATACGAGTAAATAAACATTACGGTTGGAATCGTTAAAAGAAAAACAAAAAAAAAGGAAAAAGAAAGACAAAATAATTCGACTCTCCTTCTTTCATTATTAAAAGACGATTAATACTCGAGAAGAGAAAATCTAGATTACGTATGCGTTGGAATAACACGATCAAGCGTTAGACATATCTTACTTACTTGCTTACACTCGTGTTGTATATCTGCATAGAAGAAGCTGATGTTACAAGATATTACGACGCGGAGACCAGCCGAGATAGAAGTCTTTACGACTGAGACTGTGCCAGAGGGCGACTGAGGTAAAAGGGTAGTGGATGAGGAGATAGAGAGAGAAAGAGAGAGAGAGAGAGAGAGAGAGAAAGAGGGTAGATGGAAGAAGAGGAGGGAAGAGGACGCGACGTTTACGACGATCCTCTTCATCTTTATGCTCTTCGCTCGTTCCCCTTACCACGCCCTTGATGCGAAGAAAATGAATATCCCTTGAGACGAAATCTTGAATTTATAACCTCTGCGTGTGTACACGAATAAATGATAACAAATGGCTTCTTAGAAATAAATCCTCTCAAGGGAATGTCGTTCCACGAGGATTCCAAATTGCAATTTAAAATTGGATCTATTATCAAGTTATACTTCCTATTCGATTATCCTAATAAACTACTAGCGTGGACTCTCTATTCTCAAAGTTATAAATCTTCTTAACTGGATAACGAATTTCTCAATTTTCCTCGCATCTTGTTCCGTTCGGTTAGACGAATAGACGAACACTGAAGATTTCTTTCGAAAGACACGAGTGTATACACGAGGTAAATAATAAGTAATCGATACAAGGTTATTCAAGGAACATGTACGATAGATGTTTTTGTTTATTATTAAAAACAAGATGTTCGTTCTTAGCGACACAATTATCTCTACAAGTTGACCTCGTCTGAGGGTTGTGTGTAAACACACAGAGAAAATACTTACATAGGTATCTTCATTTGCGAGTTGTAGGTGGTAGTGATGCTCGTTCGGACCTTTCCGAGCGACCTCGGCAACAGTTCTCCTTCCTTCTCCCTTCTTCGTTTCTACTTTATCTCTTTCTCTCTTTCTCTTTCTCTCTTTCTTTCTCTTTCTTTCTCTCTCTCTCTCTCTCGGTACTTGTATGTGTCGTTTGCCGCGTGCCGCATGTCGCATGCAGCCGGAATAAGTAGGTAGTAGCGGCAAGCCGAAGCTTCGAATCCTATGTGGGTAACCCGGTCCCAGAAACTCGTTTCGTCCTTCCGAAGAACCCGCTGGAGTCGGTGCCGTTCAAAGAACACCCGTTCGAACGCACCGGGAATTTCCTGCCTTTAACAGACTCCCACCAATCGCCATTTCCGCATACTTTCATCCTTCAAACTATATGACTTTGTTTTTCTTTTCTTTTTCGTTTCGTTTCTTTTCCTTTCTTTTTTTTTTTTTCTTCATTTTTTTTTCTTCTTTTTTTTCTTTCTTTTCCGTCTATACCTCACTCGAGAATCTACGGAAACGACACATCCTCGCGTCCGCGTGTATCACAGTGCGACGGTGTATAATCGATTGGCAAACTGTACTCGCCATAACCGGTCGTTTGTGTTTCTAACGTCCCGTTACATTGCGACCCAGATGTAAGATCAATTTACAATATCCGTCGTCAATATTTTCTAACGGTACGTCCTAGACATTGACCATCTATCGTTTCATCTAATAACGTTATTAAATGTCATCTGGTATTAGATCGATCTTTTTTTAATTCTTGAAAATTCTATCGTTGGCGTAGTAATGTGTGTTATCTTTTATATCGATAAAAATTGATTAGGAAAAAGAGTGATCGAATGTTTAAAAAAATTATTCAATTATTTAATATCAGATGAAAATTATGGAAATTAATTTGTTCCCCTTCTTTCTTCTTCTTTTCATACGTTGTTATTTTATTATTATTCTTTCTTTGTTATTTTAAATTATTAATTAAAAATAATTTTGTAATTTCATTATCTTTTTTTTTCAGCAGTCGCTGCATTTTCTCCTTCATATTTTTTCTTTTGTTATTTCGTTATTTTAATTTTATACATTTCATTCTCTTTTTTTTGAGAGAGAGCTTTTTCTTTTTCCTTCGATAAGTTTACTTAAATTATAAAATTAAATACGTTGACGTAAAATTCGATGAAGATATAAATACGATTTAACGATTTTCGAAACGTATTCGTTTCAAGCAAAGATTACGAGATGCTCTCGAGAAGAGTCATCGACCGATAAAGATACTAGTTCAACTTTCTCCACTTAATTAAATATCGAAAAAGGATAAGAGAGGAGGATGTCAGGTAATTAAGAAACTCGATATAGAACCGAAAGTTGTGGATAAGCGAGTTACGTTGACTTCTGAATAAGCCGAAGGTGAATGCATCATCGACGTTTTTCTTAAAGGTCGTTAACTCCTCGTTTGCAAGCGTATGATTAATAATACTTACTTCGTGCAGCGAAATATCTACTACACTTTCAAATAACTTTGTGAATAATCTTGAACCTCCTTCCCACGACATTCCCAAGTTACTTTCGAAAATCCCAAAAGTCGTATATATATTTTTTTGTTTCATTACATTCACTATAAATTATTAATCCATTTATTCTATACGATTCCCGAGAAAATCCGAACTAAACTAAGGAGAGAAAGTTTAATGGCAGCTTATTAATCCTTCGCGCTCTCTACATTCTTTTTCTTTTATCGTTTTATTATTATCGTTATTTTTTTGTTTGTTTGTTCACGAAGAACACTCTCTTGCATTTTAGTATTCTAAAAAAATTTTAGTATACAAGAAAAAAAGAAAAAAAATATATATATATATAGACATCGTACGATAAAATTTATTCCATAATAAAAACATTCCATAATAAAAAAAAAAAAATCGTTATAGTATCTCACTTTAAAAAAGATCGAATCACGAAAGACATAAGTGTACTTTAAAAGAAAATTTTACATTGAGTCAGACGTAACTGTTCACACTTCGTTTTTCGATTATCGATTTTTGCGATTTCTTACGTAAATAGCATCGTGCATTGTTCTCGTTACGAAACTCGTTATCATTTACATTACATATATACTCTCTCTTTCTTTTTATACATACGTGCATGTTAGAAAAGAAGCAAATCTATGACCGTAATACAAAACGTCAATTTGAAAAAATTACCGAACAAAGCAGTTTCCTAGGTTTACAAGAAAGGCTCTTATCGAAGAAGCGATAAAAGTATCGACTAAAAGTCGCAAGGGTCTCGTTAACGTGTCCCATGAAAATCATTCCACGCGACGTTATACGCCATAATAGTGGTCGTAACGCCTGCTACGTTCTCGCTGACAATCGCAAAATCGTAAAGTCGACCAGCGTCGGTCCTTTACGTCTTTATCAGTAGTCTTTTATCTCTTTCTATTTCGTTACGTGCAATGCGACGCGAGCAATCCGACGTCAAAACGTGGGAAGGTAAAGAGATAAGGGATAATCATTTTTTTTCTTTCTCTTTCTTTCTTTTTTTTTTTATTTTTATTTTTTGAGCCGATCAACAAACCCCTCTTCATGTTTTCTTTCGATCGAAGTGAGACAGAATCGACTAGTTCCGTACAATCGAAGGAAGGATGAACGAGAAGGAAGAAACACCGATTGCTGTGGGGACATCGCAAGCAAAAAACAACTTTGCGAGCGGAACGTAACGCTTGAAGAGGGATGAAAGAAGATAAAAGAAAAAAAAAGAAAAAGAAAGAGGAGGAAGAAGAGGAGGAGGAGGATAGAATCGAGAGCATGAAGATCGAGAGGATAAAGATCGTTCAGCCGGTTCTTCCAAATAAAAAAAAAAATCGTTCGAAACGATATTGATTTTTCTCTTGTTGTCTAGCCCCGATCTCACGACTCTCTCCGTGCTTGCAAAAGCCGCTTTTAATTTTATGCGCTATGTCCAAAACGAGAACGATTAAAAGCTTCTTACGAAAATCCCGTTTCTACGATGAGAAGTAAGTACTCGCTTACTTATGCAGACATTTATCAGCCTTCTTTTTCTTTGTCCTTTTTCGTAAGGAATTGAAAGAAATTAAAAGGTACTTAAGATTTTTTAATAATTAAATAAAACAAACTTATGAAGAGTTTAACGTCGTCGAATATGTAAACATAAAAAGAGAGAGAGAGAGAGAGAGAGAAAGAGAAAGAGAAAGAGAAAGAGAAAGAGAAGGAGAAAGAGAAAGAGTAAAGGATGTTTAGCCGTTTGTCACGTTACTAGGAAGATCGGAAGAGAGAAGAGGACACTGACGAAGATGGTGAGAAGAGTTCACGATGCTGTGTGTTGTACATTTAGAAAGGCTCTAACGAAAGAGAAAGAAAGAGAGAGAAAAAGAGAAAGAGAGAGAGAAAGAGAAAGAGAGAGAGAGAGAGAGAGAGAGAGGAGATAGAATAAAACGAAAAAGTTAAAGGAAGTTAAATGCGCCGGAGGGAGTCTTCCCTTTCGAGAGAGGGAGAAAGAGAGAGAGAGAGAGAGAGAGAGAGAGAGAGAAAGGGCGAAAGAAGTCGTGCGGTTCTAGGAAGCGTCGTGCCTGCGCATCTTCATTATCCTCCCCCTCTTCTCGTCCCTCTGTATCTACCTCTAGGCCAGCCTCTCGAGAGTATTCCAAGTGGAATACGTGCTACACGAGTGGAACCGTGCTCGGACTCGATCAATTAGCGTACAGACTTCGTGATTCGAGAGCGTAAAAAAGGAACGACGAGAAGGTATGCGCGAACCGATGCTGCCTTGGCTTATGAATGTAACTCGCGTGTACCATCGAGAGTTCTCTCCTCTTCTTCTTCTTCTTCTTCTTCTTCTCCTTTCTGCTTCTTCTTCTTCTTCTTCTTCTTCTTCTTCTTCTTCTTCTTCTCCTTTCTGCTTCTTCTTCTTCTGCTTTCTTCTCTTTCTTCTTCTTCTGCCTTTTTTTCCTTTTTTCTGTCTCTTCTTCTTCTTCTTCTTCTTCTTCTATTTCTTCTTTCTTCTGCTTCTTCTTCTTCTATTTCTTCTTTCTTCTTCTTCTTCTTCTTCTTCTTCTTCTATTTCTTCTTCTGTTTCTTCTTCTTCTTCTTCTTCTTCTTCTCCTTTCTGCTTCTTCTTCTTTTCCTTCTGCTTTCTTCTCTTTCTTCTTCTTCTGCCTTCTTTTCTTTTTTTCTGTCTCTTCTTCTTCTTCTTCTTCTTCTGCCTTCTTTTCCTTTTTTTCTGTCTCTTCTTCTTCTTCTTCTTCTTCTTCTTCTTCTTGTATTTCTTCTTCTGTCTCTTCTTCTTTTTCCTTCTGCTTCTTCTTCTTCTTCTGCCTTCTTTTCCTTTTTCTTCTTCTTCTTCTTCTTCTTTTTCTTTTTTTTCTTTTTCTTCTTCTTCCTCTTCTTTTTACTTTTGAAGCGATGAAAGTTGAGATTATAAGATTAAAAAAGTAATCCGATGTTCTATATCGATAAGATCGTTCTAAAATGAAAAACTATTTTGAATCGTATACATTACTTCTTTTTTCAATGATAACTTTTGAGATCGTGAGATAAGAAATTATTCCAATTTCATGGAAAATTTTCTATATCGATATCGATGAGGTCATTTAAAAACATAAACTATTGTTAATCATATCATTCATATTTGTAACAAGTATTCTCTTCTTGCAACGATAAAATTCGAGATCCTGAGATAAGATAGTGGCTGTAATTTCGAAGAGAATTTTCTATATCGATAAGATCGTTCGAAAATGTAAATTATTTTTAATTGTATATATTACACAATTCGAACTTTCATACGTATGACACGCGTTTTCTTCTTGCAACGATGAAATTCAAGATCCTGAGATAAGATGACCGTCCCCATTTCGAGGAGAATTTTCTATATCGATGAGATCATTTAAAATTGTAAACTATAATTAATCGTTAACTATGTCAGTAATAGAAAATTATCTACATCGATAAGATTCTTTCAAAATATAAAAAATTTTTAATCGTATATATTAAATCGTATGAATTCGAATATCGATACGTATAACATATTTTTTCTTGCAATAATAAAATACAAGATCGCAAGATGATAAAGTGATACTAATTTCGAAGACAATTTTCTATATCTATAAAGTCGTTCTGAAACGTAAACTATTTTTTATCGTATATATTAAATCGTATGTATTCGAATATCGATACGTATGATATACATTTTCTTCTTACAATAATAAAATTCGAGATCGTAAGATGATAAAGTGATACTAATTTCGAAGAAAATTTTCTATGTCTATAAATTCTGAAATGTAAACTACTTTTAATCACGCATATTACACCATATGAATTCGAACGTTCATGCATGATACGCATCTTCTTGCAACGATAAACTTGGAAATTCTGAGATAATAGTTTGGTACCAATATCGAAGAGACATTTCTATATCGATGTCGATGAAGTAATTTTAAACTGTAAAGTATTTTTAATCGTATATGTTACACCGCATGAATTCGAACATTCATACGTATGACACGCATTTTCTTCTTGCAACAATAAACTCGGAGATCGTGAGATAATAGGTTGGTACAAATATCGAGGAGACATTTCTATATCGATGTCGATGAGGTCATTTCAAAATGTAAACTATTGTTAATCGTATATAGTAGACTGTATGGATTCGAACGTTCATACATATGACACGCGTCGTAACGTGAATCATACACCGTGTATGTAGCGCGGTGACAAGAGGCAGTCACGAAGAACGTCCTCGTGCCACATTCTTTCAAGTGAAAACATATTTTCAGTGTTCAAGATAATTCGTTATTTCTTTTTTTTTTTTTTCTTTTTGTTTCTTCTTTATTTTTTATTCCTTTTCTTTATTTTTATAATTCGCTCGTTCGTTCGCTTTCAAGTAGCAAACGAGAATTTGCGATTAAACAAAATTTCCTTGTTCGTTTCGAAAGGTATACGATATTTGTAGATCCAATTGTTGAAAATTAATATATCTTTGAAACTATTCGTTCGCGTGTTTCTCTTACATACATACATACATATGTGTGTGTGTATATATATATATATATATATATATATATATATATCACATATGTAAGTACGTACATATCTACATCAACAAGTAATGTCCGTGAAAGTTTCATCGAGCTATACTCGCGTACGTATGTAAGCGCACGAGACCGTATCGAGACTATCAATGAGCTTGACTAGCTTCGCGATGCATCGCGAGGTCATCTCGCCGAGGTATAATTACACGGCCCGACGATTATAAGCTCGTTATGAACGGACGAACGAAGAAGAAGAAGAAGAAGAAGAAGAAGGAGATAAAAAGAAAAAAAAAGAAAAATACGTGAACGCGTACATCATTTTTATTACGCCCACCATCGGGTAAATATAATATATACTTATATACACGTAGTACGTATGGGCTCATATAAATAACTATAATAATCTTATCCTCGTGCATAGTTTCGATCGTGTCGCAAAAATAAAATCGTAGAAAATCAAAAATGACAGAAAGAGAAAGAAACACACAGTAAAAGAAAAAGATAAAGAAAGAACGTGAAAAGTCATGGGGACTTGCATGAAGGAAAGTCAAATTTTAATTAACACAAAGGTGTGGATGCTAACGAGCAAACCGATCGCACTTTAACAACACCAAGCATACCTTGTTATTTGACTGTTCGTTCACGGTCACGTTCGTTTCTCTCTCTCTCTCTCTCTCTCTCTCTCTCTCTCTCTCTATCTATCTATTTATCTATCTATCTATCTCTTTTTCTCTTTATGTTTTACGCGCACACGGCACGTACCTACAGCTTTGCCTTTTTCGCCGATAATTTTATGGCCTGCGATTCTCTGCACCGTAGACAAATAACAGAGTTCGTATACGTTGCTCGAAGATCGTGGATCAACGGGGATTTCGTTGTAAATCGAGAGAGAGAGAGAGCAAAAGAGAGGGAGAAAGAAAGGGAGAGAGAGAGAGAGAGAGAGAGAGAATCGACTCTGTTTTCCCACCTTCTCTTTCTCTTTCTTTTTCTTCTTCTACTTCATCTTCTCTTCTTAACGCAGGCATAAAGGTCCGCCACCTTCCTGCCATTGTATCCTGCCTTCGCAATACTTTATACGTGCAACGTGTATTGCATAAACGAACGGAGTTAGACTTTTTTATTTCCCTACTAATACTCGTATTTATTATAATATATCTATGTTTAATTAATAACATGAAAATATTAGTTTCACGACTCGTGATATATGTATATTACGTTACGATGTATTTATATTTAATTGATATCGTGTTAATACTATTTAATATTTATACTGATTCGTAGATATTTCTTTTTCTTTTTTTTTTTTTTTATATATATATAATATATCTAATTCAGGTTTAATTGATATACGTTTAGTGGAAATATTAATTTTACGATTGGTAATGAAAACGAATGAACGAATTATTAATCGATGCATCGAGTGAATATTTTTATCGAATGTTTTCAAGGTATGTATTTAACGTGAGGCCATAGTATACGATTATTGTATATCATAAGTGTCACGAGAAAAGTTGCGACACACGAGGATTGTGCCGTCGCACAACCACGGATAAAATATCAACTTTTAAATCAATCAATTTGACACCGCCGATGCGCGTGCCACTTTGCTTTAGCAACATCGCGATGAGATGTGAGTAATTTTAAAATCGAGCAGGAATGTGTGGGCAATTGTATAAAACGAGCTGATAATTATATTGGTATCTATTATATATAGATATAGAAAATTAATTTCTGTTATGTGTGTTTGAGTGCTCATATATGTATATATATAAATTTAATTGATAATTGTATCTATAATTCTTATATTTAATCTTATTTACTTTTAATTAAATTTTATAATAATCTTATAAGTTTTATATATACATACATAGATACATATATATATATATATATATATATATATATATGATATATATGTATATGGTGTATATAACGTTAATTGTATATACATATATCTGTAAAGATAATTAGGAAATTAAAATTTTTTTCTGAAAAATTTCTTAGTTAAATTAAATTTCTTAAAGAAATAAAAAATCATTTATATATATTAGTAGAAATAATATATTACTTTAATCAAAGAAATTAATTTTGTATATATGTATATAAATTATTATAAAATTACTATTTAAAATTTAATTGAAGTTAAATACAATTAAACGTAAACGTTCTTATATGTAAGCATATATACATATAATATTTGCGAACACTTTTCAGCAAATATTTATAAAACGTGATTCTACGAAATACCAACATTTTTTTATATATCTATTCTTGAATCGTCCATAAGTTCGGCCTTTACTAAACGATCGAAAGAAGAGAAGCACAGCCGATCGTAATTTTCAAGCGCGTAATCGTCGATGACAGCGAAATCGTGCGTTGCAAATCGAAGCCTTCAAAGATACTCGACTTTTCGTCGTTTAGCTCGACGCGACTCGTTGACCTTCTAAGAAAAAAAAGAAAAGCTCAAAGGAAAAGAAATATTCAATGGGAAGATATGATGAACGGAATGATGTAAAATTACATTTCCGCTTTTCCTCGCGACGCATACCTCACCATACACTTTCTCTTAACTCGAAGCGTTTCCTTATTCGTGGTCTCAGGATTTTAGCCGCAAACAATACAATTGGAAAATCTTGAAAGACGATCCTCAACAAGAGATATGCGATTTTACAAACGATTAAAATACAAATTTAAATGAAAAAAAAATAAATAAATAAATAAACAAAAAAAGAAAGATAGAAAGAAAAGAAGTACAAGGCAAAGTAAATGGTAATTGAAATTTCTCTTCGAGAATGCTAATGAACTTTAAATTTAAGAGAAGTTAACGAACCGGAACCTTCGTAAGTATCGATAATCTTCGCTAAAAGAAGAAAAGGAGAAAAAGAAAGAACGAGAAATAATATCGACAATAATTTCGCAAAATACGAAAATAAGTTTTTCAATATGTAAATAAAAATATCGAAGTTTGAAATGGAAAATAAGTTTCGTGGAACAGAATTCGATATAAAAAATATATACAATTAGCATGATCGTAAGGAGAAGTAGGATGAGACGGAAGGTGTACCGTACGATATACGAATCTAACGCAACCGGTCATAAAACGATCTCGCAAAGAAGCCAAAGGGAGCAACCGGTATAAGACGATCGTTGCTCAAAAGCGCGATGAGATATCGTCGACGTATCGGGGCGCAACGATCGCGATAAATAATAATCGTTGTAGAGTGCACGATACGCGTTGGCTTTTATCGATCCACATTTTCAATCTAACTCTCGATCCATTCAGCACCGACGTAATCGTGTTTTATGAACTCGCTTGGTCGCCGAATAAGGCGACGAGTCTGTCTGTGAGAAAAGGAAAAAGAAATGAAAAAAGAAAGACGGAAAGAGAGAACAAGAAAAAAAGTGAGGATTTGTTGTAAAGTAATAAAAAGAAGTAGAAGGAAAATATTGTTTAATCAAAAAAAAAAAAAAATTAAATGAAAAGAGAAAGAAAGAAAGGAAGAAGCAAAGAAAGGAAGAAGAAGAAATAATACGAAAAATAAAGAAGAAGGATAAAAAGAAACGATACGGAAAATAAAAAAGAAGAAGAAGAAGAAATGATACGAACAATGAAAAAGAAAAATCTGAAAATACGAGAAGATCGGTTTTAAAGATCGGTAAGGATCGGATCAAGGTAGGTACATATATCGAGTTTAATTCGAATCGTATTTGTACTATGGAAAAGGACTACCTTCTATTCTCTCTCTTTCTCTCTCTCTTTTACTACATTTCTTTTTGTTTCTTTTTAGAGTCAAGAAGGTTCCTCCGGTCGTTTAAATTAATCGCTCGTCCATACGAATTTCTCCGATCGGGAGATATTAAAATTTACATACGTTAACGAGCGCTCGAAGAACGTATTCTTTGTAGTTCGAGTGGTATGTCCTTGAGAAGGGTGGTGGTAATGGTGGTAGTGGTAAAAAGCGAGGGTGGATCGGCAACTCGACTATCAGGGGTTACCCAGCTTTACTCTGCTTATCTTTAAGACGACAAAGCGCACTTACGAGACCACCTATGCTTTACAGTCTAGAGACTCCTCGTTAATCCCTCCTTGCCGGAGGATGATCTGATCGAAGCTTACGTTTCATGGAGAGAGAAAAGGAGAAAGAGATAGATAGATAGATAGATAGTTAGTTAGATAGATAGATAGAAAGAAAGAAAGAAAGAGAGAGAGAGAGAGAGGATGATAGAGAAAGGGAAAGAGAATGTGTTTGTTTTTCTTAGTATATCTACTACTGCACGTCATTGCACGCGAGTCGAGGCTAGGAATAGATTTCTTAAGATCGTAACCGGGTCTCAAGATCAAAGCTGCATCGAAAATCTTATGAAAACAATAACGCCTACTACATGTAACTTGAACTCGATCTTGATAACTCGTTTCTCGTATGTATAGACACACACACACGCATACACACAATAATCGAAAAAATGTAGGTATGATAACTTCTTAAGTATCTAAGTATAAGTTTAGATTATGTGAAGCATAAAAAAATGCATCAATTGGTGCAATCGAAAATATTGTTGTATAGGTTTCTATTTAACAAAAAAAAAAATAACTAAATAAATAAAAAAGAAAGAAAGAAAAGAATATAGTCGTATTTTTCTGATACATCAATGCACGAAAGTGCATAACATTATATAGGTATTATGCATCGTTCGATAACATTCAAGTTTGACCTATAACATTTTTTTCAATCTTTCAATCGTTCACGAGATACAGCCTGCTTCGATTAACGTCGGACGCTCTGTATATCTTATTGAAGATTTAAGATTGAACTAATATTAAGATTATTATAAAAAGATTACGATTAAACTGACGTTAAGATTATTATAAAAAGATTATGATCAAACTAATATCGGGATTATTATAAACACATTATGATTAAACTGAATATTAAGATTATTAAGAAAATATTACGATTAAACTAATATTAAAATTATTATAAAATTTCAGATGAAAATCTAAATGTTAAGAGTCGATAGCATGCAGTCGTGAAACATGCAAGGTAAAGAAGAAGATGAGGAGGTGAGGTAAGGAAGAAAGGAGAGAGTAGGGGAGAAGTAAAGAGGGTGGTAAGGGGGTAGCATTCGGTGCAACGTCCGTTTTGCGCGTGCACACGTCGCACCGGATATTTGTAGCGCATCGATGGGCACGACGAGGTGGAATCGAAGAGAAGAATCTTTCTTGAGAGTTCACTCGCATGGACACGGTCCCATAGGTGGTTTTCTCAGACTCGTTGATCTCACGTTTCATATTTATATTCTCATCTGCATATTACGAGAAAAAACAAGGGAATGAGAAGGGATTGCTAAAGCAGCAAAGAGGTTGCTCTCAACCTAGGCCAATCTACTGACAGCTGAAATGCTTTAGGATTGGATTGGATTGGATTGGATTAAATTGCTCGACAGTTGTTTTGGTATACCTGTCATGTTCAACTCGATCTTTTCAATAGAGATAGAGATCCTGTAGGATCCTGATCCTCAGGAATCTTCCCTTCAAGATCGGTCGGTCGGTCGGTCCAACTGGTAGGGATCATTTTTCTACGAATAAATCACACAAGCCCGTGTCTTCCTTACTGACAGCTATTTTATCCTCGATACCTGTGTTCCTGTCTAATCTCAACACGTGGTTCTGATAGAATTTGATAGGGTAAAATATAATAATAAAAAATATTACGTTGTTCTCGTTGTACAGTTCGATTTTGATATTCGAAGGACGTCGTATTAATTTCTTTTATATTATTCCAATTGTCCACGATATTCTCGTCAAATGAGTTTATTTGAAATCGAGATATAGTAATGTTATTCGATTACGTCGAATCATTCGAATATTTAATTTCTCTAGTAGGAAACGATTGGGTATGAATAAATCGAAAGAATATTACAGCGAACGACGATCTCAAAAAACCACAATTATTTTTCCATCGAACTCGTTCGGCCAGGATGAAACGTTAGATCCCTTGGTTACACCTCTCTCTTTCTTTCTTTTTATTTTTTCTCTTTCCCTTTCTCTCTCTCTCTCTCTCTCTCTCTCTCTCTCTCTCTCTTTTACTCTTTCTTTTACTCTCTCATCTGACCACGAGTGTAACGTTACTGCGAGAAGAGGTACAGTGTACGAACCACGGTCAAAGTATTTCTTACCGATCTCGTTCCCTGAGATTTTTCGCTTCTCCTCTTCTATTCATTTTATAAAATACGATCGTTTAGAAACTCTCGACATTAATCTAGAACGATCGGAAAAATAAGGTGAAAAAGAAAAAGAGATATAAAAAAAAAAAGCAGAATAAATTCCACGCCTTGTCTGGATTTAAATTTCAATTTTATTTCAAATGTTAAGAGAAGATCCATTCTTTAACCATGTAAGTACTTTCTACCTGTCCACCATGACAAAAAATATATCGAGCGAAAGGAGAAAGGACAACGAAGAGAAAGAGAGAGAAAGAGAGAAGAGGGAGAAAGACTTCGACCTTAAATTCCACATCGTACGATATAATTCGAAAGAAAGTTAAACGATACGAATCAATGGATTTCTATTTAATTATTTTCGAAATGATCTTTATTACCCGACAGCAAGCAATATCCTTAAAGAAAGGAAAATAAAAGAAATATAATATTATCCGGGGGAGTGGCTCTTATTTCGCGTCTTTGCCCTATCCTATCTTTTTCCTTTTATTTTATTTAATTTTATTTTTTATTTATTTATTTATTTATTTTTTTTTTTTTTATAGTAATTTCAACGAGGGAAAGGAACAATTCTAAAGAAGAGAAAGGACAGTCGAAAGAGGAGTCGTTCCCATCACTCGTCAAATTTCCTTTCTCCTACAACGAAAAATAATTAATCATTGGAACTTTTCTTCCTTCTTTTCAACTTTCGTTTCCTGGATGTGTGTCCATTTGTAAGTAACGTTTTCACTTTACGACGTTAAATAATCTCATTTCTTTAAAGAACTAACATTAATTGATCATATATCCTTCTACGATATAAAAATACCAAAGTATTTTATTATATATCGATACATTAGAGTTTTCTATTATTTCGATCAGAACCACGTAAGAGATTAAAACACGAATGGAGAACGGATTGAGAATGAAATCGATTTGACGTAACGAGAAAGACAGACGGATAAAGAGAAAAGAGGAACGAAAGAATTCTTGTATATTCCGATCGTACTAAGTAGATCGAATCGCGAAAGTAAAAGAGACGATGGTTGTTGAACAGCTGTTCGTAGAAATGACACCGATCCATCAAGTCGATCAAGCGATCGAACTCGTTTTAAACTCGTCGGAGTTTAAACTAGAGTACAAAAAAAAATGTTTAATGAACTTGAACGAAGTTGATTCGAAGTTGTTAAAGACAGAAGGAAAAGACGAACGAAAGAGAGATAAAACGAAAAGGGGTTTAAAGAGAAGAGGGGAGAGGAGAGGAGAGGAGAGGAAGAATGAGGGAAGAAATGAGAGAGAGGAGAAGAGGGGAATAAAGGTTGGTGAATAGAAAGAGAAGACGAGAGGAAACGTTGCTTGCTATGGTATACCATACAAGTGTCCCACGGTGGAACTAATGGTGGTGCCATTAATATAACTTTGCTTGCGCTTAGAAGCAACCGGTGGTTTGTGTACGTACGCGTACTTTGTGCAACGGAGTGATGCATAGCGCGCTGCGATCCACGGTCTTCTTAAACGTCACAATGCACGCTGCAGGATGGGGACATTAATCCTTTGCCGGCTTTAACGTTTCGTCTTCTACGCTTCTTGCTCTCTCTCTCTCTCTCTCTCTCTCTCTCTCTCTCTCTCTCTCTCTCTCTCTGTCTGTCTGTCTTTCTCTCTTTCTCTCTCTCTCGTACACCTTCTATCCTCTCGTACCTATTTACCTCTGGGGTAGCCGAGAATATCGCAGCTCGAGAAGACTTGCCTATGGTGTACGAATAAGAAGAGAATCGAGTGAGGCTGCCTTCTCCGTAAGAGGATAAACGAGGAGGAACGTCGTTGCTTAAAGTCCGACTGAGAAAGAAAAAGAGAGAGAGAGAGAGACCCGTCGGTAGACTCTATTCAAGGAATTATAATTACTCATAAAGAGATCCTTATTACCTTGACATTAACCGAGTAAGATCGTTTTGCCAGAATCATCTTCCTTATCCGTAATTCGCGTGTTACTTTTCACCAATGATTTTAAAAAACGTTTGAAAACATCTTCTAGAAAAAAAAAAAAGAAAAAACAAGAGAAAAGGACGAGGATTGAACAAGAGAGAAGTAAATCACTAACGTCGAATTCGAAGCGAAAGAGACTACGCTTTACGAAACGATAGGGGAGTTCTCGCGGGAGCCATCGAAGAGACGTTATCTGATCATGGTGGCGAGCAAAGCCCTGCATATGGGCCTATAAACGTACAAAGCGCCTACACTTTACTCCAGACCGAATTTAATCCTCGATGAGACACCAGTCAGGAGAGGTGACATCCGACACCAAATTGAGAAGGGAGCTCTCAGATACACCAACGAGATAAACTTTGTCGAGCTTTCGGCACGACATCGTCGTCGCGAATCGACCGTAAAGAGAGATGCTGAGAGAAAGACGAAAAGACGGTCTTCCGTTTCGGTGGCACTCGGTGTAAAAAGAAAAAAGAAAAAGAAAAAAAAAAGGAAAGAAAGAATATACCGAATAAAATTCTTCATCGATTTAGTCGACGAGCATATGTTCTCTCACCTCTTTTACAATCTCACAGAAGATTATTGCTATTCAAGAAGCGATGCTTATCGGTATTAAATAGTGTTTCGTACTGTCTTTGAGACGCGAATAGACGGATATAAGCTCCGTAGTCCTTCCGGTCGAAGGACTCGGTATGAATACGTAAGGAACAGCTTGGGAGTCCTTCGAAGACCTTGGCGTCTTCGCAATCAAATCTTTTGGAGCGATAAAGACAAAAGAAAAGAACGAAGTAGTAAATTAATTAATTTAAAAAAGAAAAAGAAACAAGATCCGAATAAACGATTGATATGAAAATAATGTTAAAGGAAAAGAAAGAAAAGAAACAGAGAGAGAGAGAGTTAAAGAGAGATAAAGACAGAGAGAAATTCTCTAAACATGCGAGGCGTCGTCTTAAACGGTAATACGTCTTGCTAATGATAGCTTTAATATTTTGACGGGATCGTTTCGCACGTAGAGAGGATCATCGTTCGTCGAAGCGCATCTCCATAATAATTCGCTCTTCGAAAGACGAAGGCCCTCGGCAATTACTCCTCATGCAACCTTCCACGTAACGCGATGCATCCCAATTTGGCAATTTCCATCGTAGCTCGGATCGTAAGACAGGTAAGAGAGAACTTATCACGCTAAGGATAATTACGTCTCGGGCTTCGAAGCCACTTGCCTTCGTCCGTATATACACGGACGCATATTTAGATAAAATATTCTTACGCGGACCTATATCTTCGTCGAAACGATCGAATCTCGTATCAACCTTGGTAAAAGCAATTTAACGTACCTTGATTCGCGTTGATCGCACGAGCGAAGGCCGATTAAAAAAAAAAAAAAAAAGGAAAAAAAAGCCCACGATTGTGCCACGTTTTACGTGGCAATCTCTGATAATTCCGTTAATTGACTATCCGACGTAAATAAGATTCTTTTTCTTTCTTTCTTTCTTTCATTCCTTTGCTCTCTCCTTTTTTCTTTTTTCTTTTCTTTGAGATATTAATGCCTGCGCAAAATTTAAATGTTAATCATTTTCGTCGTGCAACCTTCTGCAATTTCGATATTTCATTTTAAATCAAATCTTTCGAATATTTTAAGATAAGGCGACGATAAAAATAAAAAAGAATTGATTCGAATATACAATATATACAAAGAGAGAGAGAGAGAGAGAGAAAGAGAGAGTAGGTATTATATACTTGTACATAATGCATGGTAAATGTCTACGTGTTTGTTCGAAAGAGACAGTGGTATCTGATATAGCGGTACACAATGCTCGAGATCAGTTAATTGGAACGCTCTCGACAACAGGGTTGCTCCCTCGGTGAGCAAGAGGAACAATGCCTAATAGCATCCATCTCAACCATCATCGATCATTAATCAGTGCTCTCAAAGAAATTCCAAAGGTATCGTCCTAACAGCTGCGCACTTGGTATCGTCCTAAGAAGAAGAAGAAAGGAAGTGTACGACGTCCCATCGAGAGGAACTCATAACGACGAATGATTTTGCTATAAAACTTGTTGTTGCTCCCTGCCGTGCCATTACAAGAGGATTTCGCGAACGGAAATCGGCTACGATTCATTACACTTTCATTAACCACGATCGCGATTCTTAACGAATGATCGCAATACTTGTTTCATTTAAACTTATCCTTGTTTTTTTAATTCCTCGTGGTATCCCGATTTCTATATCATATTTTATATAGACGGATATAGATATCGACTGTAACTAGAAAGAGAGAAATAGAGAGAGATAAAGACAGAGAGAAAGAAAGAGAGTATATTAAATATAATACGTAAGTGATCTAAGGAAGCTATTTGAACGAGACTTTCTAGAAATTTTCTAAAACGTAGATAAAAAGAAAAATAGAAGATTCTAGTCTAGGATTAGAATATTATATATACATACATACATACATACATACATACATACATACATACATACATACATACATACATACATACATACATACATACATACATACATACATACATACATACATACATACATACATACATACATACATACATACATACATACATACATACATACATACATACATACATACATACATACATACATACATACATACATACATACATACATACATACATACATATATATATATATATATATATATATATATATATATATATAGTGCATAGATAGGTATATCGTATGATTGTCTGTTGTGTAGGCATACTTAGCCGTAACTGCAACGAATACAAATTGCACCGACCGTCCGACGATCGTAATGCCTCACGAACGGCACAGAAAATACATATTCATCTTGGGTCGGCTTAACGCTGGCACACGCCGCTACGACTCGATATATTATAATGAACCTACGCAAACAGCCGAGCCTTATATACCGTATACCACGCGTATACGTTTAATGTGTGTTACGTGTGTATGTGTAGCGTTATCTAAGCGGAATAGCTGCGAGCACGAAGAGATGGCTTTGATTGCTCTTCACTCCCCACCACTGTCGACCTCAAGAGCCCTCTCCCTCGAAAGGTAGACACGCAAGCGTATTCATTGTACCGCAAGGTCATTGATCCCAAACTATGCATTAATGGGACCATTGTTTTCTATCTTTTTAATCCCATAGGGTCGCGTCCTCTTCGGGACATATTCTTGAGAATCGATGATCAAGTTCGAGCAATTGTTTCCGGTGAGTCATCCCTTTCCTCGTCCTTTGAATCATGCGATTTATCGAACCACGTTTTTAATTTATCGAACATTACCTTTTATCGGTCTTCTCGTTCATTTATCGAGAATCAGTCGATATAATTCTTTCTCTTTTTTCTTTCCATTTTTTATGCATTGTTAATTTTCATTTCATGTGTTTACTCTTTATTTATCTTTTATTTATTTTTTATTTCGACCTCCTTTCGTTTTCTACATCCTTTTGTTATTAATTTTCTATTATCGTTTTCTATATCTTTAATTATCGAATTTAAAATCTTGTTAAACGCGTTAAATATTATCGAATTCGATTCAATTCGAGGCCTTCGGATGAAGTAGAAAACGATTGTATACACGTATCCTTTTCATAAACGACGAGCCAAGGTGAAAAGTTTTTCGAACGATTACCATGCAAACAACATGAGATCACGTTTAATCGATTGTGGTGTGGTACGATACAAAACGCGTCACGTTTACAAAGGAAATCATTGGATTATCCTATTAGAAGATTCTATCTGCATTGTAAATACTTGGATAGATCTTGGATCCACGTGATCCTCCTTAAACGTCCTTCGTTTTGTTTATATCGCTACGTTTATTTACGAACAATGGAAGCTTAAAAATGTCTTTATACTTTAAACAAAAATGTAGCTTTCATTACGTGTTTGTGTGTATATATGAGTGTGTGTATGTGCGCACGCGACGATTACAATAATTATAGTTAATGGTAGAGAGTGAAGAAGATGTGACATTGTTACAAAAAAAAAAAAAAGAAAAAAAGAAAAGAGAAAAAAACGGAAATGGGTGCTACTTCCGTATCCTGTCTACACCCACGAGAGATAATTTCAATTCTTCGTTGAAATTAATTGAATTATCTGAAAATGAAACGTTTGATTTGAACGAGCTCGTGAATATTTAAGAAAAATTAGAATATTAAATAATTTTTCTACTCGATAGATAAAAATCAATAATAATTTTTCTATTGCATATACAATACATATCTATGTAAATATATTCACGACATTAGTAAGTACATGACGAATGCAATATTCCTGACATGGATATTCATACGTATGTATGTATGTACGTACGTACGTTATGTTAAAAATATACATTCGGGACGCAACCACACGACGGATCATAAATACGTAACGATCTATAATAATGGATTATTGTTAAAATATCGATTAACGTGAATCGTACAAAGATCTACGTACATATGTATACATATATTATATATAAATGTACGCAATCGATATGCGTGGGAATCAAGATAAAATTAATCACAGATATTATCAAGATTGAGATCACGAAGAATGGATAGATTGAAATGAAAATTCAAAAGAAATTCACAAATATTTGATACATACCTTTGTTCGATGAAACGAACTTCGTTGGGATCGATTTTTCATAGAGTTATAAATTTAAAGACGAAGTTTGTTGAGACTAAGTCTGATAAATTAATCACAGATATTATCAAAATCGAGATCACGAAGAATGGATAGATTGAAATGAAAATTCAAAAGAAATTCACCAATATTTGATATATACCTTTGTTCGATGAAACGAACTTCGTTGGGATCGATTTTTCATAGAGTTATAAATTTAAAGACGAAGTTTGTTGAGACTAAGTCTGATAAATTAATCACAGATATTATCAAAATCGAGATCACGAAGAAAGGATAGATTGAAATGAAAATTCAAAAGAAATTCACCAATATTTGATATATACCTTTGTTCGATGAAACGAACTTCGTTGGGATCGATTTTTCATAGAGTTATAAATTTAAAGACGAAATTTGTTGAGACTAAGTCTGATAAATTAATCACAGATATTATCAAAATCGAGATTACGAAGAATGAATAGATTGAAATGAAAATTCAAAAGAAATTCACAAATATTTGATATATACCTTTGTTCGATGAAACGATCTTCGTTGGGATCGATTTTTCATAGAGTTATAAATTTAAAGACGAAGTTTGTTGAGACTAAGTCTGATAAATTAATCACAGATATTATCAAAATCGAGATTACGAAGAATGAATAGATTGAAATGAAAATTCAAAAAAAATTCACCAATATTTGATATATACCTTTGTTCGATGAAACGAACTTCGTTGGGATCGATTTTTCATAGAGTTATAAATTTAAAGACGAAGTTTGTTGAGACTAAGTCTGATAAATTAATCACAGATATTATCAAAATCGAGATCACGAAGAAAGGATAGATTGAAATGAAAATTCAAAAGAAATTCACCAATATTTGATATATACCTTTGTTCGATGAAACGAACTTCGTTGGGATCGATTTTTCATAGAGTTATAAATTTAAAGACGAAATTTGTTGAGACTAAGTCTGATAAATTAATCACAGATATTATCAAAATCGAGATTACGAAGAATGAATAGATTGAAATGAAAATTCAAAAAAAATTCACCAATATTTGATATATACCTTTGTTCGATGAAACGAACTTCGTTGGGATCGATTTTTCATAGAGTTATAAATTTAAAGACGAAGTTTGTTGAGACTAAGTCTGATAAATTAATCACAGATATTATCAAAATCGAGATTACGAAGAATGGATAGATTGAAATGAAAATTCAAAAGAAATTCACCAATATTTGATATATACCTTTGTTCGATGAAACGAACTTCGTTGGGATCGATTTCTCGTAGAGTTATAAATTTAAAGACGAAGTCTGTTGAGACAAGCATGGCCCCTTCCAGCGGCAGTTCTTTATATCTCGAGTCAGAAGCATTCGCACAAAAGCGTTCCTGGATAGTTCGAGGGTGAAAGGAGGCAAGAGTGTCTTTCTCGAAGTAACGAGCTCCCATGTAGCACGTCGCTTATTTTCTAGGAGCGGTCATCCGTTTCTGTGGCCGTTGGAATTATATTGCGCGTTGGCTGAGGAAGAAGATGGTTGGTTGAAGTAGAGAATACGGGAGTAGAAGTCAAGATGACTCTTCTAACAAGTAAGACGACACGACAAGAGGTATCATCGATCATGCGTCGGTCACACAGTTAGAGCAAGAATCTCTATGTAATATACTGTGTTATATTTGTTCGAAAACGATAAGATAGAGAATGATATTCCCTTGAAACGATGATTAACATAATAGATACGAATGAATTTTATTTTTAGATATGATACATTTTTAAATCATATCTAGACTATAATCTATCTGATATATATATATCATCAAACATTATTTTATATATTATTAAACGATGTCAATCACAAAAATACTCAGTCAATCGTCTTGAATCAAGTTGAACATATAATTCCCAAAATTTCTTATCTATCCAAAAAGAAGAAGATGTAAATAGGATAGGTAGATTCTCTCGAGATGATATTACCATATTCACGAGACTTCCATCTCGTGGAAGTCAATGTCAGGGACTCTGCGATGGGCAACGTGCGACCAAGCCCCTGGGCAACGCGAGAGACGATCCAAAGAGAGAACCTTGAAGGATGTCAGTGTCAGGGTCCAGTCGGGCCCCGGGCGACAACGAAACCAGTTCGCAGTCACGTGCCTTCCCAGCACCGCGGTCGTCGTTTTGAAACAATATTAATGGCCGTCGGCTGTGTATTAACCGCGGCCTTACCGTGTCCGAGTGAACGACCGATTGGTAAGAGTATATACATCTAAATACTTTTCGAAGGGTCTTCGAAAGGTCTTCGAAAAGTCTTTGAAAGGTTTCTTGTTAAATCAAAAACATATCGAAATCAACAAAATTATTATCGAAACGATACATCGACAGTTGTCGCTTTCGTCGATCCAATTTATTATATTTTTTAAATATTTTCGATCCCTTACTTTCTACCCCTTCTATCGTTTCCACCCTCTAAGAGTTTCTTGTTAAATCGAAAACATCGAAATCAAGGAAATTATTATCGAAACGATAAATCGACGCTTGTCGCTTTCTTCGATCCAATTTATTATATCTTTTAAATATTTTTGATCCTTTACCCCTTAACCCTCTATCTTTCTACCCTCTAACCAGTGAAAAGCAATTCGATTCGGTCTTCGTACTCGATAGGAGTTCCAAGAAAAACGATTAATTATCTCGAAGATTAAATCGAGAGCACTCGTCACGCCTCCGTGGAAACATGGTGCGCTAATAGAGCGAAGACTCAGGGTGATTTCACCGACATCTCGAATCTCCCTACCGTACCAACCAATCGCAAGAACGTCCGACGTGCGTGCCTGAGCCGTGACGTTTTACGAGCGGTACGGCACGAAACCGCACTGAGATAAATCTACCCCCTTACCTCCCTCCCTCAATCGCTCTCTCTTCCTCTCTCTCTCTTTTACTTGAGCTATTAAAGCCCTCGAATACAGAGTGACGGCGCTTAATGAAAGTACGCTTGAAGAAAGTGAGAGCGTACTTTGGGAGCATGAATTTGTCTTTCGTACTCGACAACCGTGACGAAATGAAAGATTAAAAAGATTATTGTATTTTTTCTTTCTTTTTTTTTTTAATCTATTATCCTAATTGATAATTAGATTTCTCTATTTTTCAATACAAAGTACTTATTAAAAAATGAATTTATATATATATATACGGATAAAAAAACAAACAATATATATATATATATATATATATATATATATATATATATATAGATGAATGATAATATATGTATGAATAATATAATATATATATGGATAAATAGAATTTACATATATTTCGTTTAATCAGAAAATTTTCGATATATTTAAGAACGCATCTTATCTATACAGGATACATAAGATTAGGAACGTACAAATCCGGAAATGTAAAATCCATGAAGCGTTGAAGATCTTACCGATCGCGCTTTCGATAGTTCGATAACGATCTTGCCTGTCCAAGAAGACTCACGGTTGCTCGCCGTTCTCGTGCGAATTCCCTTCGTTGGATGTGCCAGAGAAAAAGAGAATATATATTCGCCGGCACGATGCATCCTACTTTCGCTCGCTCGAGCTATCGTTCCCCTCTACGCGTTCTGCGCACGAACTCACGAAGAACTCACGCGCGCGCACAAACGTACGCACGCACGCACGCACGAACGAACCAACCAACCAACCAACCACCAACCAACGAACCAACCAACCAACCAACCAACCAACGAACGCACGCGGCTTCTTCTCTTCATGAGATAGCCAGGAGTCAAGGGAATCGCTAAGAAATTCCATCGCGAAGAGCGTGCGCGCGCGCGCACGCATGCACGCACCCATCTTTCTTCTATCCGTAAAGTACACCTCGAATTCATTCGCGGAGAAGAGACTTTCTCGCGAATATGGTATCTGTGTGTACGTGTGTTAGTATACGGTTTATGTATCGTATAGTTACATAGAGAGACAGTGAGAAAAAATGTTAAGAAGCTGGCACCAACGAAAAAGAAGTCTTCGATCGCCGTTCAAGATCTTTCGGGCATCCGTCTACCTGTCTTTGAGTCACGGAGAGGAAAGATCGAAGGTCCATGATGGTTTCTCTCTTACGGCGAGGGCCTCTCGCGTGTAACGCTACTCCATCACTGCCATGGCCTGCCGATAGCGAAACTAAACGCAGTGTTTATGTACCTGTTTGTCGGCTAACGCCAAGCCGGAGAGAGTAACAAATTTTTTCGCTTCGAGACATTCATTCCCCTCTCCAAGACACTATCCTCTGGTTCCTTTTATTTCTTATCTTAACTTTAATTGTTTCTCTCATGACGATAAAGAGTTTAAAATGAATCCTTGGAGAGGTAGGAAGAAAAAGAAAGAAAAAAAGAAGAGAGAGAGACGAGCAAGAAGAAAAAGAAGAAAAATCGGACGTCATTCTCAACCTTTTCTCTTCGCGATAAAGACGGTCGTCCGAATGTCGCGAAGCGAATTCTCGACTACCAGTAATCGCGATGCGATTAAAGTCAGGTAAAAAGCTCTATCTTGTAGAGGCAGTCACCATAGCCGACGATCGTTACAGGGATTTTCAACAAAAGGAACCTATTAGGGGGACTCGAGGATCTTATCGAAAAGCCATGGAGAAAACGATAACCGACGGGCTACCAGTAATCCCATTCGAAGCTCTCGGACTTCTGCTTTAAGCGTGCCTTAAGCGCAAATTCCTGTTTCTCGGACTAACACGACCGACAGCGGTGTAATTCTACGAACCGCAAGAACAACGTAACACGTACACCGGCTAGTGCTCTACACCAGATCCTGATTCAGTATACTAGACTAAGCCAGATAGGGAACGAGTCTTCTTCCTCTTCTTGTTCCTCTTCCAACTTCTTTCTCTTCCTTTTCTACTTCCTCCTTTTCTTCCTCTCTCTCTCTCTCTCTCTCTAACCAATTTTTCTTTTCTCGTTAGCTTCGAGAAAGAGAGAGAGAGAGAGAGAGAGTTCAAGAAAAGACACTGATGCAGCTAGTAGATACTTGATGATGGTGATGGTGATGGTGATGGTGGTGGTAATGGTGATGATGGTAGTAGTGGTGGTACCCTGAAAGGCGAGCACGAACCAACTCCTTGAGAAGCTTCCTTCGGCCTAGCGAAGGAAGTCCGAGTCAATTTTACTCATTAAGGCTAGATTCCTGCACGGAGGACAACGTGAATACTATGGAGAGACTAGATCCCATGCAGGGATAGCTTTGCTTCGAGTTCTATGCCGTAAACAGGACATAGGAAACGATATCGTCTCGAGAGTCACGTGAATTGAGTTTCTTGCTCTTAACCACTCCACGGTTTAACAGCCACCTGGCAAAACTTCCCTGTTGCCCGCGAGTATAACCCTTGAGTGTAACCGAACGTCGTGCATAGATTTTAATCTCTACCAACGAATTCTAAAGATAAAATCGTCCGATGTTTTTTTATTCCGATAAGAACCTAACGATTTCTTCCAGTATTTTCAAACATTTCTATCGTGATATATATATACATAAATATTTATTATTAATTATTAATTATATTTATTTTGTATAATTTACGAAACGATTCATGGTGAATGTCTTTGTTGGGAAAAAGAAAACAACAAATTTTACTATGAAAACTATAAGCAACGATCACGAGTACGTAGGTCTTCTTGAATAACACGTGCGGATTCCTACCAGAAAAAGATACACGTTGTAGGAACATGGAGAAGCCTATAAACGATAACCGGAACACCCATAAAAACAGAGTTAAATAATAGAAGTCGAAATCGATGAAGTTGACTGGGTAATCGGCCCACCGTGAACTCTACTCGTAAGGAACGAGAACTCTGTTCGTGGTAAAAGGGTTCGTAGGGTTGTGCCGATTCCAAGGAGTAGATATTCCGAGACCGGATATCTTCGAAACTTGTGCCATAAAAAGAACGATAAACGATATCGTTCGAATTGAAATTAACCTTCTTCTTTCTGTACAATATTCGAAGATCCTAAGAAGCTACGTACGATGACTTCGACAAAAAACACATTCTTCCGAATAAATCTCAAGAGAACGCTGAGAACAAGCGAAAGTGAATAAATAAAGAAAACAACAGAGTTCATAGAAATCGACAGATAATTGAAATGAACAGGTGTTTTCGATAGAAATATCGTCACCGATCGTTTTTACACCTACGCTAGAGGATAGACGTTCTGATGGTTCTCGTCTTTACAACTACGTTCGATAAGAGTTGAGCCCCTTTGCTCGATTATCGCGATAAACTCGAAGCTAGGGAGCTCTACGCTCGTAGATTCAAGCGGGAGCATTTCGTCGGTAGGTGGAAGCATTTCCGAAGCAGGAGAAGGCTTCTCTGGAAGCATACGCTGAAAGAGAGAGAGAGAGAGAGAAAGAGAGAGAAAGAAAGAAAGAAAGAAAGAAAGAAAGAGTACCGAGATCGTTAGATAGGACGTACCTAGAAATCTCGGGAGTCCAGTTGTGTGTTGCACTATAAACCACGCGCAGAAAAAGCTGGATGGCAAGTTGTTCGACGTTGCGAGCGAGATCGCAGCGCATCGACTTTGGGCCCTCGACTTCTCTGATGAAAGTCGATAGTACTGGGGTATACGCTCGAGTAAGAATAACGTTCGATAATGGGTGCTCCGTTGAGGGCCATCGAGCCGTACCTTCTTCTTCTTCTTCTTCTTCTTCTTCTTCTTCTTCTTCTTCTTCTTCTTCTCCTTCTTCTTCTTCTTGTTTTTCTTCCTCTTCTTTTTATTCCTTTGCTTCACCATTTCTTCTTCGTCTCTTTCGTTCTTCTTCCAGGAAAGAAAATACTCCTTGCAAGTAGTACGCTCCGATCGCCGATTTTCTTCGGTCTCCTTGCTTTTTATTGCGCTCACGAGAAGAAAGGCAAAAACGTTTTCTGAGAAACAGGAGATCGTAAGACGTTTGTAAGTACATTGACTTCGATAAAACTCGGTCGATTTCTCGCGTTTTAAGGAATGTAATCATATAAACTACGACGATCAACTATTTCTCACCTCGTCATTTTCGATTTTATATTAGATATAACTATAATTATCTAACAAATATATATATATATAAAAGTCTTGATATTATAAATTCATCTATGATGAACGATATCACGTTTCAATTTTTACGATCTCACGTCTTCTATTCCTATGGAATAATCGTTCGTTAATAAGACGCGAAGTAAGCAATTAGATACCTTAAATGGTGTAGGTTAATACCAAGAGGGTTCCCTCCCTTGGCTCGACCAGGTCTTAATTGCATAGCGCGAAGGTCGAAGTCTTAATTGCCAAGAACGGAGTTGGCTCTGGAAGATCCTCATCTTGCCATCTAGAAAGCTGATCGCTAGATGCACAGCTACCTTTTATATTTTAACAAGACCCTTACAACTATCCATTCCCTTTCTCTCTATCTCTCTCTTTCTTTCACTCTGTCTTTCACTCTTACACTCTTTTTCTTTCTCTTTCTCCCTCTTCCTAGTGGTCTTAATCACCTACGAAAAATTAGAGGCGTTCGATTGCAAAACGCTTATCAGATTTCTTCTCGACTTGGCTACGAGCTTAAGGGCTTGCGTGTTCGCTTTAGACGAACGTCTACAGATGCATTTAGAAACCTGAGGAAGGAACGTTTTACTACGTTCTCCTACGGTTTCGTAGAGTATCTCCAAAGTATCATCTTACTACATCACAAATCTATCATTATCGATGATCATCGATGATAACAATATCAAAAAGATTGTGATCCGGATCTATTGCGTACAGGCAAGAAAAGAAACAAAAGTTTCTGCGTGTCAGACGAAAAAGAATTTCAAAGAATGAAACGTCAACGACACTCAACGTCCGAGGGTCCGACAGGTATTTCTCGTTGCGTTCATTTAGCGTTTAAGATGCAGGCAGCATTCGAGCTAACATCTTCTCGGTTATGTCATGTTCGTACTCGCAAGTGGGCCACACGATGGCCTCTTCGCTTTCGCTCTCTATCTCTCTCTCTCTCTCTCTCTCTCTCTCTCCGTCACCTTCTTCCTATTTTACACCGACAAGGTCGTTCGAGACACTTGAGAAAAAAAAAAGAAAAACTACGCGCAGCTAATCACGAAATTAACGATGACCTTGTCAGACCATATATATATATACACGATAAATAATTATAAAAATGTTATCGCAATGCAAATGTTGCAAATTAAATTCGTGAAAAGTCTGTTAAGCTTGGTTGATGTTTAACGGCGTACGTTCCTTTCTGCGAGAAGAAACTTTCCGAAGATGAACGAAGGAAGATGGATCGATTATCTCGGTAGTTCGTGGATCAAATAGCCGATAGACTCCTACCAGTTAACTCCTCTCCTCTCTTCGCCATTCCTCACCTCTCTTTTTATCAACATCATCGTAGCTTCCACTCGCCCCCTTTATTTGGTTACTCGCTTCTTATCTCCAACGATCCTCGATTCGTGATGTCGGCGTTATTACTACATAGCCGAATAATCGTCCATCGACGTAGAACGAGTCGAACAACAATGTGATAGACGTAACTCTGACCTCAAACACTAACGAGACGACGTCGCTTGTCGTAAGAGAAAGAGAGTACGAGTGAGAGCGAAAGAGAGTAGGGGAAGGAGACAAAGAGGCAAAGAGAAAACACCTATGGAAGTCTTCGTGTACCGATGTAATCGACTCGTTGTTGTCCGTAAATTGGATTCGATGATAGAGGACTTTTGGTATTGTCTACCTGTATCGAAACAAAATACATATAAGTAAGTATGTATGTAAGTAAGTACGTTGGTCACGACTTACTATAACTTACAACGCACTCTATTACTGCAGATATATCAAATAAGAAAACTTCTTCTTTTCCTTTTTCTTCTTCTTCTTCTTCTTTCGAGGCGCGTAAATCATCGTTAATAAGCGACCATTGTGAAAGCCGTCGATCGCAATTTGAAGGAAAAAAAAATTTGTCTACCGACTTAAAAAAAAAAAAAAGAAAAGAGAGAGAGAGAAAATAAGAGGAAGAAGAATTAAATAGAAATAAAAGGAATCTTCGATCGTGGACGGAATTTAAATCGACGTTATCGTGGCGGACGATGAACGATGATCGCATTGTTAAGACGAACGGGGCGTTTTCCAACATGGGATCATAATCCCATTGTAAAGTGAAATGGTTTTCGTTGGTCGATCCCAACTGTGGTGTGCTAGCGCGAGAACAATGAGACAAAGGGAATGCGTGGGATTAGGACAGGGGTGGTGAAGGATGGTACACAGAAGAAGAAACGGTAATTTGGCCCTCCCCATGTCGTCCCTGTGACTCCTACTACATTGCTATTTCGTGTTCTCCCCAGTCAGCCCGTAAATCAAATCGCGTGGGCGCACCTTTGAAGGAAACGAAATGGGACCCCTCTTGATATTCCTCTTCCTAACCTCCGTACGTCCGTCTGTCCAAACTTTAACGGCACGGATTTTAATTACCTCACGTGGAGTATAATCACCAGAAGCGTATAAGCTAATTCGCAAAGCTTTCGACAACGATTAGAAACGATCGATCGAAAGAAATCGTTTCTTTTCTTTTTTTTCTTCTTCTTCTTTTTTTTTAAGATTCTTACGATTTCATCTGAAATGATCGTACGTTAAAACTCTTTTTCGAATGAACGGACATGATTTTGTGAAAGTAAACGAGAATTCGTAAGAGCGTTTGTATCTTATAATACCATCCTCCTTATAGCCCACAATTTTCGTATCATTTTCGATTCGATTTCGATACTTTTTGGTCTACCGAACCACAATACGCTCCAGATCTTAGCGGTTTGATATCGATAACGAGTTAGAAATCATGTCTCGTTGAGAAGAGAAAAACGATACCGAAAGCCGAAAGCCGAGTGTACGTTTAACGAATACGATCGAATGAAATGGCCACCAAATCAGTCGCTGAGGATTTCTTTCTGCTTCTTTTTTTATTCTTCTTTTTCTTGTTCTTTTTTGCTGTTCTTTCTCCTCTCTGGAAGTTTCACACTGCTACGAAAACGAATGACACGTTGGATCGCGAATCGTTCGACGACTTTGATAAATCGTTTTGAGTACCGAGTACCGATACCAAGCCACTTTCCCCTGTCGTTTTAATGGCTTGATAAATGCACTCGAATGCCCTTCCATCGTGCAGATGCACTCGAAGATTGTGTCACTGAAGGAGATACTACCGGGCTTATAAACCGAGCATTGAGATCATTACGTTGAAAATAAATTTCTTTTACAAAACGTTACGTTACTACTCGTTAATTCCACGAAAGGTATAGATTAATAATTATATAAAAGATTGACAATTAATAATAAAAACGTAGAGTAATATCGATTATCGTACCTACTTATCCTGCTTTTTCTTTTTAATTTTCTTCCTTTCCTCTTCTTTTGTTTTTCATTTTCTTTTCTTTTCTTTTTTTTTCTTTCCTTCTTTCTTTTTTCGATCAACTATCGATACAAAAAAGAAACTTTATCCCCGACAAGGATAAGTCTCAAAATAAGTTCCATGGTCATGGTCGAGATCGCAGAAGGAATAATCGACACGCGAGCATGATCGACGGCGCGAATAAAATCACGTTGTATGATACGCGAGTGCTCACTAGGGTAGGTTCGAGATCTCGAAGGTGAGTAGCTTGGGAATCTTTGAACGAACAGACCCCCGGCGAGGTGGTGAATAACGATTGGACGCCTACGTGCGTGTATCCGAGAAGACTTTCTTTCTCTTTCTCGTTTTTGAAGGGATAAAGAGAAAGAAAACGAGAGAGAGAGAGAGAAAGAGAGAGAGAGAGAAATAAAGAAAGAAAAAGCAACCGAGTCCAACTCAAAGTCAGCGACTGACTTTACAACGACATTCAATTTCACCACGAGAAAATACTACTGGCAAGCCGAAAGCAACAACTCGAATGTTACAACCCCCATCCCCCTTAAGGCAATTTACTCATCGACCATACAAAATTCTCTTTTCTTCTTTGCCTGCCAACATCTCCCTCTTCTCCCTTTCCCTTTCGACCTTCTTCTCTCTATACCACCTCCATACCAACCTCCTCCTTTCATTTTGATTTCTTTTCTTTTCCTTTCTTTTCTTTTTTTTCCTTTTTCCTTTCTTTACTTCTCGTATCTTTTTCTTCTTCTTTAACTCGCGCGTAAAACGTAATGACCCTTCCGACTTCGCCAAGTGAATCCCATAATAGTCGTAACGTACCGAGCCCTGGCTTGGGTCATCCGTCCAATTATCTGAACGTCTTATTGTATATCTCGTAGACGTTCGAACGTCCCTATCCTCAAAGAGACTCACCCTCTCTACATTCTCTCTTACGACGTTTCTACTATCTCACGGAAACATCGTAAAACTCGATCGCGATTTATGGCTCATTGTATTTCACGCGAGCGAGCGAGCGAGCGAGCGAGCGTGCGTGCGATCTTGTATTCTCAATAATTATCATCTATGACCTTCGATGTAAGTAATTCGATCTTAAAACTCGAAAGTAAGCCTACGTACGTTCTAATGATTGTTATTGAATTAAAGGATTATCGACTATACGCGAACATGTAGGAGAAAATGTAGTCCTTTGAAAGCACACGACGTTCCTTCAACTTTCAATCCTTTCGATTTCATAATAGAAAAGTGACTGATTCGAAGAGTGCTCGTCTAACGTGCACGAGGTCACCATCCTCGTTAGATTTACATTAATGAGTTGGTATAATGGATTATTACGTAATTATCCATCGAACCACCCACGTTCGTTCAAGATTCTCTCTTTCTTTCTCTCTTATTTTTCATCGTCTTCTATAGAACTCGAAGTTCTAGATTATCTAAATCTCGCTTTGAGATGAAACACGTTTATGAAATTTAAGTAATCGTTGCCCTCAATAGTACTCAATGTCCTCTTTAATTATAATACCGACGTTTTTACTAAAACCAATGAATCAACGTGACATTTTAACGATAAGATAATCTAGATTATCTAAATCTCGTTTCGAGATGAGACACGTTTATGAAATTTTTAATAATCCTTGTCCTCGATGGAATTCAATGTTCTTTTTAATTCTAATACCGACATTTTTACTGAAATCAGTGAATCAACGTGACATTTTAACGATAAGATAATCTAGATTATCTAAATCTCGTTTCGAGATGAGACACGTTTGTGAAATTTTTAATAATCGTCGCCTTCAATGCTACTCAATGTTCTCTTGAATTCTAATACCGACGTTTTACTGAAATCGGACATTTTAACGAAATTTCGCTTCGAGACGAGACACGCATTTGAAACTTTTGATAATAGTTACTTTCATTGTTCTCATTAATTACAATACATCGACGGAGAGCAATGAATCAACGTGACATTTTAACGAGTATTAATATTTATAAATAATCAAATAACGAAGGTAATAGAATTGCGTTTACACAAATTACGCTCCCCCTAAATCTCGAATAATGGGACGCGTTAGATTTATGGTTATTTTAACGCCACCCACGAGACGTTAGCGTGACAGCCGAGACGGTAAAACTTTCATGAATCCGTAATATCTACGAACCGCAGTTCCAATGTCTTATGCGTGGTTGAAACGAGCAGCTTGGCTTCCAGTTGCACGAGAACGCAATTACTTTTACATAAAAAGCCGGTTTAGTCGAGCGCTGCGAGGGAGCACGTTAAAGGTGCGAACACCGACGTCGTTTCGACGCGATAAAAGTGCCCGCCGTTTATGTGCTTCGCAAGGGGCTAACATGCGTACCCTCCAGAAAACTTTCGAGGTGCAACTCGTAAACGAGACTTTTCTTCGTTCGTACGAGACAAAGAAATCTGTGTAGGATAAGCAACGAAGAATTCCTCGACTATTTTCAAGAAGAAAAGAAACAACAGAAAGAAAAGGAAAATACAAAAACAAAAAAAACATTCTTTCACAGTTTACAAAACACCTAACGATAATCGGTAGTCAAACACCCGTGAAAGACACCTTTGTAACGGTACGAACAAACCTGGCGTTGTAGTTTCCCGAGAAAACGCATGGACGAACTTCGTCCGTTCCTCATCTTCGTAGCCTTTGATCGACTTAGCATAAATCATGCTAAGCGACTTTACGATGAGTATTCTTTCGCAAAGTGCCAGAATGTAGAAATAACCTGTGGTGACTAAAGTACTTTGACTTAATGCTCCGTACAATATTAGATATGACAGGTAAGAAGTTATAGTCGACGTAAAATTGTCAATCTTCTCGCAAAATCGAAGACGTTCGTTTCTTCGTTCGTTCGTTCGTTCGTTCGTTCGTTCGTTCTTTCGTTGAATATAATTTAGGAGAATGACGATCAAGACGGAAGTTGAATCATCAACGAGAATTCTATTCTTAATGAGCGTAGAAAAAGAAAAAAATTATCAACTTACGCAACTCATTGTCATTTACATTCCCGAACAATTTATTTGCTATTAGCTCTCGTAAGTGGTTAAATATCAAAGGAATAACGATTAATAACTCGCTTTCGATCGATATCGATAATATGAAAGAGTTTTGTTGCTTGATCGCATGTGAAACGTTCTGCGAGTCATGGAATCTCCTGCTTTAGGTTAGTAGGACGGTGAGCTGTGATGTGATAAAAAAGTGATTAGTTAAATTCGTTCTACGTCTGAACGTGATCGCCTAACAACACCCATGTTGCAAATGTTGCCGTGTCATCGTTCGTGACTTCGTACTACCTTAAATCCAGTATTTAACGAGAATGAAAGGATAATAAAATTGTAAATAAAAATAAAAATACGTCGGCTTTACTTCGTGAAGGAAAAACATCCGTTAAGCCGATGAAAACGGTGAAATACGAACGATATCATTTTTATATATGCTGCGACATTATTTTTCTATATCCTTAAACGATATTTAATTAAATACTGCGACAGTTTTTTTTTCTCTATCTTGCACAAATATTCATTGAAAAATTTCGTAGTTTGGTACGAAAGAGACTTGTAAACAGTACGAATACAACGACAAACATGACTACTGATGATCGTCTCTCGAAGAAAAACGTTCGGATTGCTCCATGCATAATATAAACGCACACGTTTCACGTAACGCGTTGATGACGAAACGCAGAACGTTGGAACGGATTTCGGAAAAAAAAACATCGTTACCTTGCGGAATAACATTTTGATTCTTTGTACGTGCCACTGACAAGAGACTTGAAATTTCACAAGTAGTTTTAAAGAATTATTTGCAAAATATATTATTCGTTCGAAAGCAACTCAGGTCATAATAACGAGAATATTAAAGATGAAAAATTATTCTAACCGATCGACTAAAAAATAATTTCATTTTGAAAATAATAATTTTTCAAAAGATGGGTACCTTTATCGGTACACATGCATGACGATGATTTGAAAACTCATGCGAAGGCATTTCTGCTCGAACACCTTGCGAAATCATCGTACGCGACGTAGCACGATGCGCGAAGATTAGCGGCCACAATACAGAGCCATCACTTTTTCTTCTTCTTCTTCTTCTTCTTCTGCTTCTTCTTCTTCTTCTTCTTCTTCTTCTTCTTCTTCTTTGGATCCAAGAAAACGGATAAGACTTTCTATTTGCCGGCAGTGCTGTGCACACCTATGTGCTTACCTGCTCACCGCGAAGGAAACGTCATTTACCGACATCCTAATTACGAGTTTGCCGTGCACGTTACAATCGTTACGGTTTACGATCATTACATGTACAGCCATGTTGTACATACGTAAATACAATACATATGTATATACATCCTTGCATATATACCTGTAAACAAGCATACATACATACATGACACATGCACATGCACGTACATAAATATTTTGATATCGTACGTACGCTAAATTGCTTGTTTTCATAAAGCCAAAAATTCTTTAACGATAGAAGCAACGAGGAAATCTATGAAGTAATTTGTCAACGATTTAAAAACTTTACGAGTCTATCAATGGACGAATCTATCAATGAAACGAAAAGAAAAGTCGATGATCGTCGAGTGTGACTCGACAAAAATTACTTCACTCGCAAACTTCCTCTTATTCGTTCATCAAATAACCTCACCGCATAGATAGATAAATGTTCTTTTAACCTTCTCCTTATTAATGACGATTATAGTCATTCGATGTTCGTTATAGTAACAAAAGGTGACGATTACAATCGTACGATAAAATTCTATTTGAATTAAGAACTCTAAATGCATCTGACATATCTTGATATCTTCATTAATAATATTCCATATTACTTTCACGTATAATTTGAATAACAGAGCAATAATTTGCATAATATAACAAAGTATCAGATGTTACGCTCGACCGTAAAGTATACACTAGCGGATTCAACTCTACCGTAGAGCGCAGCGGTAGCATACTGGCTGTTCAACTCTATCGTTGTAAAAGGATTAATAAAACGCCAATGTATCTTTAATAAATGACTATAGAAGTGTAAGTATCTCTACTATAGGGAAAAAAGAAAAGGATATTATTTCAACGAAGAAAGAAAAAATAAAAGGAATGTTTAACGACGCAATAATATACAATGGAATCGTCATTCGGTATATTTATAATTTGAAAAACAAATTGGATCTTTCTTAATCTTAAGAGACTCCCGAGGCAACACGATAGCAACGATTAATTTAGATGATATGATATCTTTTCTTCATCTACCTGCGATCCTCGTCTGTGGAAGATATAATCGAACGAGTAAAACCAAAGGAGATGGAAGAGGAGAAAGAGAAGAAGAAAGGGGAGGGAGGGTATCTAGAACTGGATTTCTTTCTACGATCCCAACAACCGGTCGCAAGAAGGAAAGTCGAAGGTAAATTGAAAATGGTAACGAGCACATCGTCTCGAAAGAGTCTCCTTCGTTCTCGTCGTTGTTCTCCATGGAACAGGTGCAAAAACGTTAAGCGACGAGTTAAGGATAGAAATGTAAAGAGCAAGAAAGAGGAAAAGGGACATAGAGAGAGAGAGAGAAAGAGAGAGAAAAAGAGAGACAGAAACAGAGAGAAATAGACAGAGAGATAAAGAGAGAAGGCCAGTTTCGATTTCAAGTTCGAGTTCGATCGCTCTCTCTCTCTCTTTCTCTCTCTCTCTTTCTCTCTCTCTCTCTCTCTCGCGGATTCTGAGAAAGCCAACACGGTGTGTGCCAGTGATTTTTCACTCGTATATACTCGCATGGAAACCTGTTTAGAGTCTAGGTAGGTATGTGTAGCATACTCGCCTTGATACGAGATACTCGACTACTCTCCGGGAAAATTGTCGATCGACGCACGTATTTCTTCGGGAATCAAAGAAGGAGAAGGAGGAGGAAGAAGAGAGGAGGAGGAGGAGGAGGAGGAGGAGGAGGAGGAGAAGGAGGAGGAGGAAGAGGACGAAGAAGAAGAAGAAGAAGAACCTGCACGACGTCTCGTCCTTCTTTTCCTCATTTTCTTTCTTCCTTTTCCTCCTTTGACAACTACGACGACTACAACGACGACCACAACCACGACGACGACGACTACGACGACCACGATGGAGTCTTTGCGTTCCCTTCGATTTTTCTTTACTCGTACGATACGTTTTATCGAACCAAGATACAGGCTCTCCTTGAACAGCAGATCATCTCCTTAAGAAGGGTCAAAAATAGAGCAACGATCGAAACTCGTTAACTAAGATTCCTTCGGATTATTTTAATAAAAAAAGAAAAGAAAGAAAACGTTTCTATTACTTATGTTCTTATTATAAAATTTATATAAATGTTAATTGAATGAAATTTGTATCCAATTAAACTCGTAATTTATTCTAATTAAACATTTTTCTTATACATTACAAAGTCTCCTAGAATATATCGGATAAAAAGGATCAATATACCTTTAGTCTCTTTCTTACTGTTATACCTCAAAACATCCTGCGTTATTCCTTCTATTTCTTTTCTTACCCGAAAATACGCGTCCGATGAAAGAAAAGTGAAAACAAAAAGAACAGAACGAAAGAAAGAAAGAAAGCAAGAAAAAAGAATGAGAAACGAAAAAATACATTCGTTTGGTTCGAGAGAAATAAAGCATTCGTAGGATCTCGAGAACCCACCGATCATCTTCTTCGTTCCTCTTTGGAACAAGTCGGATGCCGTAATCATCGGTACTCCACAACCACTTCCTCCCAGCCCTCCCCCATTCAGTACATTTTACCGAGGATGTACCTTGAACGATGGAATGTAACGAGAGGAGTGGTACGAAGAAGAAGAAGAAGGAAAAGAAGAAGAAGAAGAAGAAGAAGAAGGAAAGGATCTCTTCGCGGTGGAGACTTTAATGCCTCGTATCTCGAGAAGGAGATCCCATACAAGAGAGCGAGGGAATAAAGACAGGCGCTTACGGTCGATACCATCGCGCGAATTCGAGGCGCACGCTGCCGACCTGCGCTGCCGACCTGCGTTACCAACAACTCGCTAGGTACTTTCTGCGATCGCCCCCTATTATTCTTAAACGGAGCCTCTATCAAGAATGGGGAGAGGACTGGGACTAGGGATGGAGAAGGGTTTGGAAAAAGGGTGAGGCTAATGACGGACAGCAACGTGAATCTCGTTATCGAGAATCGTTCCCTCGAAGAAGAAACTCCTACATTTTCTCCATAATCGACTTGCTTGAATCCTTTAACCAAACATAAGTACTTACAACGTTCGAATGAGTTAAAGGGATCGTATATATCGTTTTAATGTTTATTTTATGCCTGTTGAATGATAGAAGGGGAAAAAAAGAAGAACGAGAAGTAATAGTAGAAAGGGAAAAGGGGAGAGGAACGGATATGATTTTTGAAAAAAGGATAACGCGAAATCTCTGAGACGATATTTAAAAAATAGAATGATATGATTCTAAAGGATTCCATTTTATAGTAGCTAACTTACGATCGCTATAAAGTCGAATCGGTGCTTCGAACGAACACGAAGGAACGGACGGTAAATAAAAAAAGAAAAGAAAAGAAAAGAAAAGAAAAGAAGAAGAAAAAGAAGAAGAAAATCGAAGAAAACGAATCGATACCATCTCTCGAGCCTTAATGACCTAAGCGATATCCTATACCTCGCATGTAGACACGCGTGTATGCGTGGACATGCAAACTGCAAGGAGCAGGAAGATTCTGTAAGTACCGATCGCGTTAGAAGGACAGGTTGCATGAATTTGTGATACTGCTAACGTCAAGGTCGAGTTAACATGGCACGCAAGAGAACGACAGGGTCCACTGTTGCCGATCGTCGGGTTCGCTCGTAATGACGGATAATGACATACGGTCCGAGAGTGACCGGATATAAATTTGCTCGTATCCCGCGGGAAGAAGGTACGATATACCTTCAGACTATTTTCAAAGCCTTGGCAATGAAACGGACGATGCTCTGTATATGTTTACCGTAGAGAGCAACGTCGAGTTTCCACCTGCGCTACGATCCAAGGTGTACTTTGATTTCGATCTTTACGAACTATTCGTATTTATTACTTATTCGTTTTTCTTTTTATCTCTTTCTCTCTCTCTCTCTTTTTCTCTCCATCTTCCATTACGATATCGATTTTTCACGATAAAATTATATCGTATAGATATCTTCTAATAACTCGTTACAATTAAGATTTCCATCGAATTTATTTCATTCGTTTCATACGTTTCACTTTGAACAAGTAGGTAAGTAAGTATACGCGCACTTGGTACGGCCGAGTTAATCTTAATTAAATCTATTTCAATTATCTAACATGGCACGTACATTAATCTTAGAAAATACTTCTCGATCGTACCAACGACACAGTCCTTCTCCTTGTATAATACGGATTAGAAAATGTGTGATCCTACACGGATACGGTGGTATATACTTTGATAAAGAATACCACGTTCTTACCGGATCTTACGTGTTGATAATGTTATCGAAAAGCATGGAGTAACTGGCTACTTTGTGACTAAATGTTTTATTCTAAAGTTATATTAATTTATAAGAAGTATTCGAATTAATTAAGGGACTAGAATAACGACGAGAACGAAGCTATGTAAAAAAAAAGAAAAAAAAAGAAAAGAAGAAGAAAAAGAAAATACGTTCGCTTCGAAAATAAAAGAAAAATAATGATGGTGCAGCATCGTTTAAACGATGCTACGTCGTAGAAACGAGGATGAAAATAAGATAAGGAATAACCATGGCTGAAAGGCAAAGGATCTTAAAAGTTCGTTCGAGTGCACCAAATTGGGCTCGCGTGATTCATTAAAAGTCATGTTACATGTCGTAAATAACGTTTGGGTAATCATAAATATCTTATCGTTAAATAAACTCTCAAAGCGATATAGTTCTCGTAAAATAATTTCAAAAAGTCATAACGTCCCTATGAACGAAGGGAACGTATAAACGAACGTATACATATGTACACGCAGGCGTATATACGTACATATATATATATATATATGTATGTATGTATGTATGTATGTATGTATGTATGTATATACATACATACGCACGTAACTATTTACCTATAGGTTTTCTTTTCTCCCATTTCTTTCTCTTTCTTGGTCCGAGCACGTACCAGGACGACGAGCTTGGAAAAAAGATTTCACGTTTTATACATAGTACATTCTATTGCGCTCCTCCTTTCTGCATGCATATGCATTAGCTACGTCGCACTCTCTCGCACCTCGTAAACTAAGCTGGCATAGCTGCGTGGAAACTGGCATTAGTCCGAGAAGTCGTGTCTAGGGAATGAAAAGCCTCTTTGCGTGACAGATTTATCCGGTTACACGAACGAGTTATAATGAAAATACCGGAGAGAAAGGTTCTTCTATCGTGAATTTACTCAGACACATAACGAATAGTTACATATATATACATGTGTATAAATAAAGATAAAGTTGTTTTTTTTTTTTATCATCGAGTACGATTAAAAAGAGACGTTGAAAATTATGTTATCTTTTTCTTTTTCTTTTCTCTCCTTTACTTTTATTCTATTTCATTTATTTTCTTTTTCTTCTCCATAATTTAATAAATAAGGTAATAAGATATGAACGTACTATCTTACCTACTTTATTAAGCAGCACACGGTCAAAGACGACAACAGCCAAGTACAAAACTCACCTGTGTGTTTGCTTTATCGTGATCAAGTGCCAATAGAAAGTGCGAGCACGCGAACAATTTGCGACAACAGTTAGAATACGGCTCTTTCAGAATCGCATAGAGTTGGCGCGCGTCCTCTTCGACGCCGAAGAAACGTGCTTCCGCCTTTCTAAGTGCATGTAAATTAAGTGATTCTATTAAAGGCAATCGATGCATAATCTAATCACGAGCAATAGAACGCGAATGAATTTTTTTCTATCTTGGGAATGGCCAAGCCTTTCTTTTTCTTTTCTTTTTTTCTATTTTTTCTACTATTTTTTCTTCTTCTTCTTCTTTTTTATTCCCTTAAGGATAACCTAACAATTATTTAAATCCTTCCTTACGTATAGCCGATAAAATACAAAGTAGATGTGAGATAGCCGATGGAACGAGTAGATCGTTCAAGTAATAATCCTACCTCTTACAATAACGCACAAGTAACAATATAAATAATGTATGAAGAAAATCTCATCCGCTTAACTCGCGCTCGACATTGGTGCATCCTTTCCAAAGTATCTTCCAGTTCTATGAGGACTAAAGGATATAGTATGAAAGTCGACAAGAGTTCGTTCAACTCAACGATCGGATAAGACCAGTCGAGTCATCCTTATCGCTTCTTTCTTACTTTTTCTTCCCTACGATATTTCATCCTTGTTATTACGATAAAGTCTAACCCGATAGTTACGACAAATTTTTTTTTTTTTTTGTGAAAGAACACCTTTACGAACAATTATACGTATGACTTTGACACCAGACATGAAATTCTCTTTAAAATTCGACGAAATCGCGAACGTAAGAATAGCAAAGACCGTAAAGTAGCTTCGGAAAGGCGCAAGGCCTTCTTCGTGCGATCGCACTTTCACGAAGGCGTTGGAGCAAAGGTCGTTCATCGTAGGCATAGTATATACAGATAGAAATAGAGATAGAGATAGACACAGAGAAAGAGAGAGAGAGAGAGAATAACAAAGTTCTCGGCATTTAGCATCGTTCCAACGATTCTGACGTTGCGATTGTCGTGTGATTATCGCGAAATAAAGAGAGAAAAAGAGAGAGAAAGAGAGAAAGAATTATTCAGTCGTTCTTCTCTCGAGTACATAAACCAGTACGGATTACTAAACTACGGTCGATCCTAGTGCTAATTAATCGCGTAATTATATTCCATAATTGCCTTGGTACGCGTCTACTCGTTCTTCTTGTAACTCCTACGAGCCAACGATGCTGTTTATAATACATAGATTTTAACTTTCGCATAAACATTTCTCACGTTTAAAGGGAAACTTTAACTTTGTTAGATGGGGATGTAAGGAGGTAGGGATTGCATTTGTACGTTTTGTTAAGCAACGACAGCGTCGTCGTTCTAACGACGAGAAATAATCGTTGCGATGCGATAGTTCTATCTCTATCTCTCTTTTCTTTTTTTTTCTTCTTTTCAACGACGCGTTCGCATTCAAACACACTGTCAACTAGTATAAACTGCATATGAAAATACCATAAATAATATCTTCGAGGGGAAAGTAGAAAATAGGAAATAGAAAAAAAAAAAACAAAGTAAAAAAATGAACCAACCTCTGTCGACGCGAAGACGAACGTAGTTCTCGGTGGTTGTAAGAAAATCCTCATATTCCAACGTCGATCCATCATCCTTGGCGTAGATCAATTCGAGTATGAAGATCGTCGAAAGAAGTAGTATCGTCATTGTCGATGAACGTGTCGCCATCATTTTTATTTAGTTTTCTTGACAAACGAAAGCTTCGTAACTTTCCTCTCTTTCTATCTCTTTCTATCTCTTTCTCTCTTTATCTATCTATCTATCTATCTATGTATCTACGTATCTATCTCTATCTCTCTTCCTCTTTCCGCGCTCACTTCCGAAAGGGCCGGTAAAAGGAACGTCCGAATTGCGTCACATCTTTGTCGTATCGCGTGCGGCTACTCGTGGGCCCTTACGTTCTACCTCGTCGACGCGTACGCTCAATGGAAGGGCGAGAAGGGAGTTGCGCGCGCGGGAATTTTAAACTCGCGACCGTCTTCTCTTCGATTCTTCCCATCGACGAAATACGAACGGATTTACGTACTCGAATCTCGATTACTCTTACGAATATCTAAACGTTTTCTAATCGATATTTTTGCAATGCTTGCTGCTCGTCGTACTTTTCGTTTCTTCTCATCGTATCCCGAAATGAACGATCGTGAACCGGATCCACGTAAATGTGCGTCTCAAATGAAACTTTGGGGAATGAGGATGTTTCTTTGGATGTTTTTCTCTATTTCTTTTTCTTTTTTTTTTTTTTCTTTTTTTATTGTCACCCCACTATGTATGTCTGACTGTTTCTATGCGTGTATCTCTCTCTCTCTCTCTCTCTCTCTCTCTTTCTCTCTTTCTCTCTTTCTCTCTTTCTCTCTCTCTCTCTCTCACTCGCGTGCGATCCGACAACGGTACTCGACAGCACGTTCGCCGTTGGCACCTGTTTTCTTTGAAAGAAGTGTGTGCCTGCCAGCCGAGTCCATGCTGCACTGCTAAGTCGATCGTCAGGTGTTTCAAGCTGGCGCCGAGCGAACGCACCGCCATCTGCCGACCTCTCGCTGTACGATTATCGGCCTCTCTCTTTCCCCGTCTTCCCGATCGAGCTTTTCATTCACGCGACCCCCCACTACCACCACCATCACCTGTACACTATCTCGGAAACACGTGCGCGATTATACGCTAATGTAAATTTCTAACAATCTTTATTTCTATAATAACAAAATTTCATTTTATTCGAACGAATCATTAAAAAATTATTTGTTTGAAATTATATCAACGTCGTCGAATGAAACGTTCTCATCGATCGCATTTTTGCATTAATCGTAATATCTTTAGGTCCTTAATCGAAAATAAATAATAGTTTAGACGTTTTTCTAAAGAAAAAGAAGAAGCAGGTTTGAAAAAGGACGAAACTTTAATGGCACCGTTCACAGCTGGGTATTTAATTAAGTCCGATTGCTCTCCGTTCGACGAAGAGAGAGAGAGAGAGAGAGAGAGAGAGAGAGAAAGAGAAGAAAGAAAAAGAGAAAAAGAGAGAGAGAAAAAGAAAGAGAAAAGGAAAGAAGGAAAGATAGAAAAAAGCAGTTGGTACAGGAAGCGATGAGTTTCGAGTACTTCGCGAGCAACGGAGCGTGCTTCGAGAGGCCCGTTACGGGACACAAAAGCATTGGCGTAGTCGTCACATAAGAGTTCCTTGACGAATCGAATCTGCGAAGGATGAGATTTCGCGTTGACGCCTCTGCTCGGTGCCGGTGCAACTTCTTCTCGTTGGTATTCCAAGGGATTGCGAACTATGCCGACCTTAAAAATTATCGACACGCCGACGGAGAATAATGGGCTGGGACCGGTATAACGCCCACTATCTTCTCTACCCTCTCTGTGTCTCTTTTTCTCTATCTTTTTCTCTATCTTTTTGTGTATCTCTGTTTCTTCAACTCTACCCCTTTGGATCCCGCAAATTATCTCGCGGTTTTTCACCCCAACGAGGAAATGAACGGTCGCTGCACTTGTCTCTAACAAACCTCAGATCGATTCGGAGCGATCCTATCAAAGACTATCGTGATCGAACATGATCGAGAAAGATAACAAAATATAAGACAAATTTCAAAACGTAGAGAATAACTTATCAGTTATACAAATGTACGAATAACGATATCAATATCGATGAAAAACATTGAAACAAATTGTATCTTTAATAAGTCGAACTTTCGCTTTTTCTAAAACCTGCTATCCCATTCGTCGTCAGGCGCCTTCTGTCTTGAAGATTTTCACAGAAACGGTAAGATCGCCTGGAGATTGCCAAGAAATATCCTGCCGCTAATGAGAAAACAAGGTGGCTCGTTGTTTATGTTTCTCACGTACCAGTAATCTCGAAGCCTTTGTTGCTTTCAATCCCTAACATTAAAAAAAGAAAAAAATCGCATACTTCTTAACTACGCCAAACGTAAGACCTGCGATCATCCTTTCGCTCACTGGGTTAAACTAGGTCGTAAATACGATTTGTTCAAAAATGACTAGTACTTTGGTGAAATGAAAGTATATATATGTGTATGTGTGTGTGTATGTGTATGGTAAGTATCTAATATATGTATTTCTGGTAAATCGACGATAACAGAAAAATAAACGAAACTGAACGCTCGCTAACGTAAAAATTCTCTTAGGGGATTCTATGTTTCTTTACAAGAATCTTTTTTTTTTCATTTTCCTTTCTTTTTTTTTTTTCTTTTCTTTTCTTTTCAAGCCCACCGAGAGAGAGACATATTCACACGAAATCCGGTTCTACTGGTTCGAAGTTAGTTTCGAAGGCAAAGCTTAGTCGTGGTCGAGCGAGAAATCGACACTTTTACCGATTACTCCATCGCGTTACATAGCTCTCCAACGATGAGCAAGCTTATTATATGTAAAAAAAAAAGATCAACGACCTGATAATATCAACGTACGATTGGTTCATGAAACTAAAACAAGATCCGAGTTCTTTAATTAAGAAACTTCGTGTTTTATAAAGAATATCATTAACATGATACTCGAATAACACGCATACAATTTATATTTAAAAATGAAAAATATTTGCAAGAGGATCATCGAACCTTCGGAAGGCAAAAATTTATTTGAGAAAAGAAATTTGCGTCTTTTTTATTATTCTCTTTACTCTCTCCCTCGCACCGCAAATATTCGCGAATAAATGAAGGGACATTAGCGGCTCTCATATTACAGGGTGCTGGGTATCCTCGAGAGGACCAAATTTATTACTTCAAATTGGTTGCAAAATACGCCATAACTCTTTTCAAATTTATGAGCCCGTGCCGGCAGGCGGAACGTTGACGATACGAACGACGAGTAACTGCCCTAAAGCTTTTACTATGTCCGGTGTATATGTCCGATGTATATTGCTCGTTGTTCGAAAGACCAAGTTCGATGTCAAATCGAAAAAGAAAAAAAAAGAAAAGAAAAGAAAATGCACAGTAGATTCGCTTCTTAGGATGATTTTTATTGGCACTAACACGCTCGTCTCGAAAAACGCTGTAGCTGGTATTACGAAAGAAAGAAAGAAAAAAAAAAGAAGAAAAAAGAAATGAAGAGACAGGACGTGCCTAAATATTCATACGCGATGCATCATGCGCGATATATCGATTCGTTCGAGGTACACGTCGCTTCTCTCTTGGGTTCTCGCCGAATCGAAAGTCTGAGGATAGTCTGAGCGAGTCAGAGAGAGAGAGAGAGAGAGAAAAAGAGAGAGAGAGAGAGAAAGGAGACAACCACGATAAAGAAAGATACAAGACGTTCACGTGCGGAGGGTTCGATTAAAAATCGAGCTCGACGTAGGAACAGAGAGGTGGAATAAATTTTCTTTAGGCTCCTCGTTAATTAGCATCCTTCGTGTTTTCGATTCAGAGTAGAATGGCACTAAGACTCTCTAAGGCAAACGGACCTCTTCCGTAACGATCTTAACTTTTACACGTAAGACCAGTTATGTCTCTCAGCTTAGATCCTCTTTGTTTCCGATTAATTAGAATAGCTGCTAATGCGCATAGACATCGGAATATATCCGCGTTAGAAAAGAAAAAAAAAAGAAATATAAGAAGAGAGAAAAGGCGAAAGGAATAAGGGAGATGGAGCGAGATACATTTCCTGTACACGCGCCATTAATTAGCATTCTCTATTGTAAGTATATATACGTATGTACGTATGTGAGTACAAGTACGAGTCTCTTCGTTCGTTATACCATAACAACCCACGACACTTGTCGTTCTTTCTCTATCTTTCTCTCCCACTCACTCTCTTTGAAGCGTATTGAAAAGAAAGTACAAAGAGAATGTAAAAAATTAGTATATCATAGTGATGTTATAAATTAAGCTATTTCTCTATTACATAAAACTCTTTCTTATTCTAATTAACCGAGTCATTCTTGTCATGAATTAATTCAAATAATTGGAATACTAAATCCTTTCTCTCTCTCTCTCTCTCTCTCTCTCTCTCTCTCTCTCTCTCTCTCTCTCTCTCTCTCTCTGTATCTATTTATTTATCTCTTTCTCTTTCTCTCCTTCTTTCTTTTCCTCTTTTACCATGTAAAACTCGCATGTATGGATCTACCCCTCGAACGATACCACAGCGGGATAGCGTTCAACATAGTAGGCTTGCATCTAATTTCTACGAACGATCGGAAGATTATGTAAATAAGAAGTGCGTGCAGAACGCGGTACGGAATAATAATTTCGATAGAAGCGCTAAAAGTACACGTCCACTCTCGATACACGTAAATACACTTGCATACACACACGTTCAACGACGCATATTCTTGTACTTTGTTCTCGATTCGATCTCGAATATCCAGAGCTCTTTTCATTCGTATTTTCTAGGGAACGCTCCTTCGCGGTCCAACGTTCTCCTACATTCGCTTTTACTATCTCAGACTCACGATCTGCAGTCACATTGTGCGTGCGTAGAAAAATTTCGAGCGAGAAAGACTAACATGACTTTCCCCTACCGCGTGAATCGCTTTATTATTCTCGTCATAATTTCTTAACTCGAGAACGAGATGGAAAAGATTTCCTTTTATATCAAATGGATTCTTTAAGCGTAAAATGTGTCAAGTGTATTTTAATAGTCATCGGTTTTTCTTGAAAAAGTTTGTAATAAAGAAGATGGATATCTCTGTTCTCTTACAAAAAAAAAGAAAAAGGAAAAGGAGAAAAAAAACAGAAAAAAGAAGCATAAAAAGAAGAGAAGAAAACGAACAAAAATAAAAACTTGAAACAAATTTCTCTAAGAAATATAGTAAAAGATAGATAAAAGAACGATAATAATAATAAAGATCGTGACTATGTTGTTTCCCATAGATATATATGTGTGTGTGCAATGAACAACGTTCATCTAAGCATAAACTTAATTGTTTTTCCCGCGTTCTTGCGCGACAAAATGACCTCTTCTCAACCAAATCCAACCATCTTTTCTAAAGTAAAAACACGCGGTTGTCATTCCACAGGCGCATCGTTCTCCGATAAACGTTTATCGTAATTCGATATTTGCAATAATAAATTATAATTCGTGAACAAAGTACGACGTACATTTAGCGAGCGAAAGTAAAATAATGTCGATATCTCGATTAAGTTTCTTAATTATGAAACTTAACGAAATGGTAATCGCTATACTTTAATAATATTTTACAAATGTCTCCTATCTACTGTCTTATGATTTGTAAAAAATGATCATGAAACTATGTAATTTCTATGTCCCACATGTGCGTTCAGGAGAGCTCTTTCAAAATTACGTTTAAATTAGTAGGATCGTCGCGTACGAGCTTTCATGCTGTAACGACAACGATCACGACCGATGATCGAAGACCGTAAAATTACAAGAAAACAAAGAGAGAAAGAGAGATCGATACGACGTATGTTTTCGTCTTTCGAAAGTAGTACGAGATGTGTCGTAAATAGTTAAAAGTTACATTACTCGTACTCTTCTACCTAATCATTAAAGATTTCGGACTTAACGTGAAATCGTATTTTCCCTATAAAATTTCTTTATTATTTCTTATTACATCATATATCTTGTAATCAAGTAAAAACGAAACGACAATATGATGCATTATTTATATATTTTCGTCCAAAGCACGATCGTCGTTTATTAGGAAATATAGGCGTCGTATTTTGATAGAACTTTTATTTAAATCGTGATAATTTTACGTTGTTTAACGTTAGTTTACAAAAAAATGAAGTTAAATAGACGCGTTGATTGACTATTGCCGATTTGTATTTTCGCACGGCACAGTTAGTATCTATCACGAGTCTTAAGTAATATCCTGGACAAGACGGGCAGCGGATATTACCCAGCGATCCCGAAGCTTCGCCGATGGGCAGTGATCGTTGAGAAATGCAATTTGAATAATATCCTCGACGATAATTGCTTCGATCACGAAGAACACAGTCGCTGTTTCCTATTACTCAACAATATCGCCTTCGTTAAAACCAATTAATCCCTTTGCCATAGCAAGCTTAATTTATTTCGATCAAATCTGTTCTAAAGGGGGTTGGAATATTTTTCCTTTCTTTTTTCTTTGTTTTTTCATTTAAAAAATACGTATCGTTCTTTTTAAGAATGACACTTTTTATGAAAATATATTATACTTATCTAAAAATAAAATAAATAAAAATCGTTTGAGAATCGAAATGGACGGCTTCGTTTCTTTCGACAATCGAAATAGTTTGTCTTCGTTTCGTGTTCATTTTAAATATTAATACCTATTTATATTGATAGGTAATGTATTAAAAGATAATGTTATAAAAAATGTCGATGTGTCGTAAACGGACGATTTTCGTAAGCATGTGATCTTAGAAAATATATATACATATGTATACTATAATATATATAATACCTATATTTATATCTATATATATATATATATATATATATATAACTTTTTTTTGAAAATGGACGGATTACATTTGCTTCGTATAATAATCGATATCGACTATTTTAGAATTATTAATTATATAACCTATGGTAGAAAAAAATTATAAAATCTAAAAATAGACATCCTACGCGATGACTAACAGTCACTTGTACTTTTCACGCGTATATAAAATAATACACACGAGAGATTGTGAGCGGTGAACACGTAATATTTAAATATACTTCCGGAAGATACGAGATTGAATACCGTAATCTTAAATAAAAATTATATTACAAATTCAGATCTTTTATCTAGCAAGCACGTAAGTTAAAGCAAACATGATTAAAGCAGCTATTATAGAATGCTCTAAAGCAGCCGCTCCAGCATTGCAATCTACGATTCTTCGAGCTCTCATAAAATCTGGACCAAGATATGCGCTAAATTGTCTTTTCTCTGGTGGAATGACTATCAATTGTTGCGTTGCGTCTTGGAAAATAAGATCGCTATAAGGTGGAACGCTGTAAAACATACTAAAACTAAACTCATCTGGATCCTTTCTACCATACAATTGTTGTGCATAAATAAAGAGATTTATATATGCATTAATTTGCGTCTCGTTGTAACCGTAATAACCACCACGAGTGACTATCGCATTAGCTGCAACTTTTCCTAAGTTACAATGTTCGTAATCAGTACTTGGCCGACGAGTACCATCGGGACATAGTAATTCAAAATCTTTAGTGAATGTATTACGTGCCCAAAATTCTCTTCTTTTACCATCGGTGTTTTCGGCAACTGTTGTATGCTTAACGAATGCTACGTCACCACCTCCTTCAACCAAACATCTAAAAGCACCAGTATGTCCAAAATAATCTTCGGAAGCATCTCTCCGACAGTATCTGTAACTAGGTCCGTGACACAAGTCGCACATATTATCGTACGGTACACCTGAAATTACGAGACAGACAAAGTGAACGAATTAAAAAATTAATCATAGTATCGAATCAAAATGATCGTCGTATACGAATAAATTTGAAAATTTACCTGTATTATATTCGGAACTTAATGCACCTGGAACGCACGATTTTGTAAAATATTCAGCAGCTGCGCGTACGGAATTGCAACCGTAACCTCTAATCCATTGATTTGAAAGAAGGTACGCCAATGGATAGACCCATCCTGCTGCAGTATTAATTCCAGTATGACACGTATATTTGTTTTTAAGATACGTTAAATCTGTATTGTCGTCTTCCTCCTTCGCAACAGCAACAACGTAATAATCTGGTGTACCAAGATTATATACTTCGGATATGAAAGGAATCAATTCGAAACGCAAGCCAGCGGTGTATACATCGCTAGCATCTAAAACTGTTACATCGGCGATTCTAAAATGATTATACAATTTAACATTATATACATACATATATATATATTATATGTATGTCCTTTGTTACTTTATTTTTTATACTAATAATTTTGTTTAATTTCTCGTACATACCCATTCTGTACCGCTTGCATACAATTTATTTGACTGTGTCCCTTATGACACAATAATTCTGGTTTCAAAAGTTGGGCTTTCAAAGCTATCTATAAAATAATCAACAATATTCTAATTGTATATTCTTCTTTAGATTCTTTTACTATTCAATTTATAAGTACTTATAATAGCAATCTAAAAGTAGTTAAAATTACCTTCATCTTTATACATTTCTCCATTTCAGGATCGGATGTAACGCACATCGTCATTCTATTCACAGGACATTGACGTACTCCTAGAATAGAATCTAATGATCTACCTAAATATCCCGTATACGTTTGATCTTTTTCAAGCAATGATACAAAATCTTGAGCAGAATCCTATAACCGCAGAAGACACAACGATAAGCATGTAAGATAATGAAAAATGTGTGAAAATTATTTTTAAAAAATAATTATTACCGAAAACATTAAATTATGATGAAGGCCATATTTTGGAGCCGATTCGAATAAATCAAATGTTTCGATTGGTTGAATATTTGTAGTTTCAGAATAATCGTTAGGTGAATAATTGTTATACGTATCATTGTATTCTCTGTCCCAAGAATTCGACTTTGCATAGCCGTCATCGAAACCTCTATCATATTCATTACGATTATCCGTATTATATTCATTTCGATTGTTATATCTAAAATCTTTTTCTCTGTATCTATCTTCATATCCTGGTCTGTTTTCAAAATTACCTTGTCGATTATCAAAACGATTATTATAAATATCGGTAAAATTGTTTTTTCTGTTTAATACTTTAACCGCTCTTTCAAGAAATTTTTGATATAATCTGCGAATTTCAATTTTCGTTGCCGAAGACGTTACTATTGCACGAGAAGGAACAGTACCCCAATTACAAGTCTTATACTCATTTACTGATTTTCGAGTTCCATCCTTACATAATAATTCGAATTGATCTTTTGTAATATTATCTACAAAAAAAAAATCAAATGTAGCATTAATAAGTTTTTATTTGTTGACGATGCAAATTTATGTGAATACTCACTGAATTCAAACGTAGATGATGTCATTTCTTGTACGGTAGTATGCACTAAAAATGCGATTTCTCCGGCATTTACTAAGCAACGAAAAGCACCCTCATATCCTGCGTAAGGATCCGCATTTGTACATTTACCAGTTGGTGGTTTTCCAATACAAAGTTTGCATAACTGATCAGAGTTATCGCCTAAAATATATAGATCATTATTTAAGCCTTTTACTTATAGATATTATTTATACTTTAATAGCATACCTAAGGGATTATATTTATCTATCAACGAATTTACCGCACAACTTGGGCCAAAGTATTTAATTGTAGATTTTACGTGATTATTACAATCAATGATTTCCATTCCACCTTGCTTCATTAACTATAACAAATATGTTGATCTTGTTTTTATAATCAATTGCATAATTAAATAGATAAAATTAATTTAATATATTTTAAATATATATAACGTAACATGTTTATGAAATTTTCTTTACCGTATGAATAGGAATAATCCAACTGGCTAAAGTACCAACTCCTGCAAAACATGCTTTTTTTCCTCTAAGATTTTCTAATGCCTGTACATCTGGTAAAGATCCTTTCTTGACAACAGCGACGGTATATTGATAATTAACGCCACTTTCATATATTTCTTGCATGATCGGTACCAAACTATGATAACGACCTGCTATAAATACTTCTCCGGCATCTAATGTCGTCATTTCAGCTTTTTCTTGATCCAGCATCGACATACATTCTTCTTTGTTAAAAGCTTGTTTACATTTTACTGTAAAATAGCTTTTTCCAAAGAAGGTAACATCACGAGCAACTGCATTCGAGAAAGCTGCACATTTGTTTTGTTCGTCATCAGAAACGGTACACCATGTCACTGTATTATTCGTATTCAACCCTATAAACGAAGTATTCTCATTTTACAAGTTATAAAATAAATGAATACAAAATGTGTTAGTGCGTTTATAATACATTTCCCTATTTGTTTATTTATATCACTAAGAATAAGAATGTTGTATTCATAAATTACTATATAAATAATATAAATGACTAATATAAACTACAAAAGTTAAACAACTTAAATTTAGGTTAATATCTAGACTTCTTTATAAAGATGAATATTTCATTAATACCATTGATACGAGTGCAGATAAATATCAGGAATATTGAAAACACGTAGTCTATCCGCATTTTGAACGAACGATGTCTAACAAACGCTATATACACAAATTTTAATAGACAACGCCCATTGACGCTTATTGGAATTAAAGATGTTCGAGTCCGATTCGATTCTTCGAAAGACCGATTTTTTAAGTTAAAAGATCGATCTTTTAAATCGATTATCTGCTTGTTCTCAAGATTCGATTTAGAATCGATTTTTTCAAGTAAATCGAACAGCTCTATATTGGGGCGCGTTCGAAAAGATGACGCAGGGTAGGCAACCTATCATTCTTGCCAACTATCAATAAATCTTATATATTATTCTATTATATATAATATATTATATATAATATTATATATAAATCATTATATATTATATATATTATATATAAATCTATTATATATTAAATCTCTGTTATCTCCACTTGTCCAATTTGTCTGGATCGAAGTATTACACTACACTGTATTCTCTGTAATACACCAGATCGTAAAGGGCCATCTTCATGTGCACTGTTTATCACCTTTCAATCGTAACGTGTGCGACTTCAGCGACAAGTACGGATAAAAGATGAACTACAAAACAAACGAGTAACGCTATCCCCACCATACATCGTTTCGATAGCATGCAGTAATTCGTACTAAATACGAATTCGCTACGCATTTGTTTGATATAAATAGAAAATATAAAATATAATTAACACATATGAAAACTAGTACATAAATTCGCAATAAAAAAGAAGATTTCGTCGAATGTTTTCCTAAAAATAATTAATAAATACTTATACATCATATTATTTTAATACAAATAATACGAAACAAACTCCTATAGAGAAAACAATAATAAAATAGTGCTGGGAGAAAATTTTCGTAAATAATGTAGAAACGAACTCTGTTTAAATTTAATTGATCTAACCACACATATTACGTCTTAATTTTATTAATAAAATTATATAATAAAATCATTGCGATATTCTAAAACTGGATACACGTTAACGATTATACGATAAAAAAAAAAAGGAGCATGTACTCCTATTAACAAAATTATGAAATATTTATATTCTGTCGACGTTCTAATAATTAAAACGAATTTTTATCACTATCTATAATTAATACGCATTTTATTTGCAGACGAGGTGAAGAAGAATTAAAAATATTTGCACTTACTTGTACAGATTCCAAATATGAATTCTCTAAATTTTCGATTCGTAGGTTCGATGCATTTCCAAAATTTTCTTCTCCCTTCTTCCTTTTAATAATTCTTTACAGCTGATAAATTACTCTTCGTTTTTCTTCCTCTTGAAAATGACTCTTGTTCAACACTTTTAAAAATCACTCGCGACACAAAATTACTAACGTTACTACCACGACCGTAATACTTCGACTGATCGTAAGTAAGAAACAGTATGAAAACAAATACATACGATCATAAAGTAATAAGCAATGAGAAACGATATGAAAACAAACGAAAACAAAAGAAACGTATTTACCAATCGTATCTTGTTTAGATAGAACGTATCTATTGCTAAGACGATTTCGTCGAAATTATCTAAGATATTATTTGTTAAGAATTTGTGCGATAACCATGACGTAAAATGATAGTTTTTCTTCATTTTGTTATCATAAATTACTATCATCATACGTCGTGTATAAATCGTAATATAAATATATTATTCTATTCTTATTACAGTTCTTTTTAATATTATTATATTACATATTATTATCGTAGTAATAGTAGTAGTAATAATAATATGAAGTGAATTTCTACAAAGGAAGCCATAACCAAATAACGTTAAAAGAAAAGTCTCGTAGATAATATAAAAACGAACTTGTTTTATTTTATTTTTTTTTTTCAAAATAACATTTGATATATATATTCGTTTATTATTAATTTTGAATAATCAATAAATACATGTACTTTATATGTATTTATCTTAAAATAAAATTATACTATTATTGCGTATCATCTACCACGAAATTCACGTTAGCCATTGGTAGAAAAAATAAATATGAGATTGAATAATAACAATTTATTAAATTATCATATATAAAAAAAAGAATAAATTAGTTCATTAATTTCGTATATATCGATACAATACAAAAAGACAAACATCAAAATCATTTTATTTAACCTCGAAACCTACGATCTCTGAATTACGAATTTAGATTCTTGCCGATGTGTAACACACTGCTTATAAAATCTTTATCTTTTTCATTTTTAAAATCTAGAAGAAATTATACATTTTTTCAAAATTTAACAATACTTTAGAAACTCAGATTCATTGACACGAACGATTGAATACGTATTTTCTTATTTTTGTCATAGAATCGTCTGTTCAAAAATGACCGAATGAATTATCGTAATTTTTCCGTACGAGCATCGTAAAACGTATTATTTTGCGTTTAGAAATAGTCAGAAAATCTGAGCATCAGTTATTCACGCGTACAAATAAACAAACAACCGATACTTAAACGAAAAAACACTATTCAAACGTGATATAAAAATCGGTAATGAGAGTACGAGCTTCTTCTCTTTCACCGAAAATTTCGAGGGGCGCCACTGTACCACATTTTTTCTTCTCGAAAAAATCGAAAACAGCATTTACGCCATCAATGAGAATAGAACTAATTCTTGACCAATTTTGACGAATAAGATCTCATTTTAAAGACAAAGGTTTAATCTAGGATCCTACTTTTTCCAATCTTTAAAAAAGTTTTTTGTTTATGAATTAAATATTGAAAAAAAAAATACTATTTTTTAACACGATTTTTTTGGAAGAAGATAAAGCTTTTTTCAAAATTCGAAAAAGTAGGATCCTAGATTAAACCTTCGTCTTTAAAATAAGATTTTGTTCATCAAAATCGATAAAAAATTACGTCTGTTCTCATTGATAGCGTAAATCATTGTAAATCCATGGATGATGAACAGCTTTAATTCTTAAAAAAAAAAAAAAAATAAAACATTAAAATATAAAATTTTATGAGATTTTTAATAATTATTAATATAGTATATTAGCATATTTTACAAATATATAATAAATATATATATAAATCTATATATATATATGCACACACACACACATATATATATTTCTTTAGAGATATTTCGTTGCAACAAAATGGTAGTTATATAATTGTACTTTGACTACACGCAGCGTGACGTTTTAATATGTATTGGTAGTAGTGTATGCATACTCGTATATATACATATAACAGTGAAATACAATTTAATAAGTGACGAAATGTTTATTTTGAAATTTATTATAAGAATATTGACATTATTGGACAAATGTGATAGTAGCTTTATGTTATGATTTCTTAAACTTAAAAATTGAGATTATTTAAAAGACTAATAAAAGGTTATATTATTAGTTAAAATACGATTATAAAAGCTAATTCGAATATATTAATTTGTGGAAAATTGTACATGAAAATTGGATGTTAACTGTGAATGCAGCAAATCATCATTGAAGTAGAAATATACCAAATGCATCATAATAAAATTTGATAATAATAAAAAATCAAAATCGTACGAAAACAAAATTAAAAATGCCATCAGATTTTAGACAAATTAGACGGAACGAATGGGTCACCATAATAATATTGTTCTTTATTAATTTAATAAATTATATGGATCGTTTTACTGTTGCTGGTAATTATAAAGATTCTATATGTATATTGTTATGTTTATATATCATCTTATCATATTTATATATATTTATGATCTATAATGTGTTTTAATATTATTAACTCTTATAAATATATAAACATTTGTATATTAATAGGTATGTTACCAGAAATCAAAGATGATTTTAAAATTGGTTACGATAAGTCTGGTTTATTACAGACAGCATTTATTGTAAGTTATATGTCATTTGCACCTTTGTTTGGATACCTTGGTGATCGGCATAATCGTAAAATCCTTATGAGTATAGGTATCTTTTTATGGAGTATGACAACATTTATTGGATCTTATATGAAGGTAAAATATATAGACATATTTAATAATTTTAAACTATGATATGCGAGTATAAAAAGATAAAGATCTTTTCATATCTATATAAAAAATCTAGTACTATTTCTTTCTTGTTAAATCGATTTAATGTAATAATTTTAAGAATTATATATCAAATTTTTTTAGACGTTCGAATGGTTTTTAATATTCAGAGCAATGGTTGGTATAGGAGAAGCTAGTTATTCAACAATTGCACCAACATTAATTAGTGATTTATTTATTAAAAACGTTCGTTCTAAAATGCTTGCATTGTTCTATTTCGCAATACCAGTTGGAAGGTATTTCTTGATATTTCTTAAATCTCTTTTACATATCAAGACAAAATAAAACTATTAAATCGTTGTCTTTTTTTTTAGCGGTATGGGTTATATACTTGGAGGAGAAATGTCAAGAGCAACAGGTTCATGGCGGTGGGGTTTGCGTATCACACCTATACTAGGTATAATAGCAATTATGCTATTATTGTGCGGAGTAAGAGAACCTATGAGAGGTGAAAGAGAAGGCGGTATACATATTACTAATACCGGATGGTTACAGGATATAAAAGCTTTAATAAAAAAGTAAATTAATGATGGAAATTCAAAACATTTTTATCCTTTATCAAATTAATTAAGTAATATGATTGTTTATCTATATTGCCTTTTTTAGTCGAAGTTTTATGCTTTCTACAGCTGGGTTTACATGTGTATCATTTGTTGCCGGTGCATTATCTTGGTGGGCGCCAACATATTTGCAATTAGGATTTAAATTAATGGGAAATGATGTGAATACACTTAAGTAAGATAAAAAAGGTGTATCTTTAAATTATTGATACATTTTTTGATTCATTAATGTATTACATTTATATCTTTTCAGTGTGGATTATAAATTTGGGTTAATAACAATGATATCTGGCTTAGTAGGAGTACCTTTAGGGTCTTTCTTAGCACAGAAATTCAGAGTATATTGGTCATCTACCGATCCATTGATATGTGGTGCAGGTCTATTAATAAGTTCTCCTTTAATATTTTTTGCAACAATCACCGCTGATTCAAATGCTACTGTTTGTTTTATATTAATATTTATTGGACAAGTAGCATTAAATTTAAATTGGGCTATTGTAGCAGACATATTACTTGTGAGTATTATGTTGCAAATTATATTAATTCTTTAAATTATTTAACATATATCGCAGTTTATTAAAAAGATTATGTAATAAAATTTGTCAGTATGTAGTAATACCAACTAGAAGATCTTCAGCAGAAGCTTTCCAGATAACATTTGCTCATGCATTTGGAGATGCTGGAAGTCCGTATCTAGTAGGTCTAGTAAGTAAAGTTATGTTTTTCTGCTATTTTATTTATTTATTACAAATTTATTAATCTAAAAATCTTTATAAATCTTTGTTTTCAGTTATCGGAAGCTCTCAAATTTGTAGTTCTACCAAGTTTGAGTTTAAGTGGTACTATCGTTAATCTTAACAGTGATATTGTAGAATTTCGTAGTTTACAATATGCACTGTTCATAACTATTTTTGTGGAAATCCTTGGAGCTTTGTTCTTCTTTTTCTCAGCATTATACATAGAAAAAGACAAAGCATTAGTTGAACTTGCTATCACAGGTAAGTAGAAATATTTCTTAAATTTTGTATCATATCATTATACTTTTATTTTTTTCTATTATCTTGGGTATAAAGTTTATTGCATATTCAATTTAACTTTATTATTAGAGAACTGGAATTATAATAACAGAATGAACAAAATATTTTCTTAAGAATGTATGTTCTTTATATATTTATAATCTTGTATTATAGTTATTTAATCTATATATATGATTAATTATAATTTTCTAATAAGCATTATTGCATGTCGCATGCAAATTATAGTGTTCATATTGTTTTATTTTAAATAAGTCAAAATAATTTGAATTAATGTATGTGCATGATTTAGATCAATTTATTCTTTTTAGCTACCAGTACTACAGGCATGATCGCACCTATCAATGTATTAAACAAGTAGCAGTTTATATATTGTAATATTATAAATGGGAATGATGGCAATATCATATGCTTTATGCTAATATTGGTTTGTTATTTGTAGCTTTTCAATATTACTAATATTATTAATATTTGAAGAAGCAGTCATCATCATTTACTTTTATATAAAACAACACATTTTGTTTTAATTCTTATTACAATATTTTTTCATTATAACAAATGCCTTTGTAATTGTATGAGTTAAACACATTTAAATCATTATTTAATTATTTATTAGAATCATAACACGAATTTATATTAACTTAAGTGTACAAACTATTACATATATAGTAATCTAATAATATATGTAACAAATTATGGATACAACAGATGATGGTGCAACAGATGAGTTTTTAGCGGATACATTACATTTATCCTGCACAGTTAAAATGTGGAATGTGCATGAAATTATTTTGTGTAACATGCAAACATCTTTCTTGCAGACAAATATCTAGATACTAAGAATAATGGGCAAGCTGCATCAACACGTTTATAGATCATCATCTGATAATGGGCCACATCTGATAATGGCTATATATCTGGTACATAATTTATTTTCACAACTTTTTCTTTATTTTATTGAACATGATAATCAATTTAATTTTCGTGCATACTGTCTTTCATAAATAAGACTAATTTAGTAATAACTTATGAAGAAGAAACTTTTTATATCATTTTTATGATATTATAACTACTTACTAAGATTTTATATGCCATGGATATACAACGTTTTTTACACTTTTGTTGTGAAAAATAATTAAACATATTTCTTAATATTTACGTATTAACACTAGATAAGTATGAAATACTTTTTTTTTAGAAAGAATTTACATGGGTAGATAATAATTATCTATAAACACTTGTGCAGTGCATTCTCCATATGAAATCATCATACTGTGAAGCGATAAGTACGATTAAAACCTGCCAATTTCCTTATACAAAAAGAAATTCCCCTTATTTATATATTTTTTTCAATGCTTCCATTAAGAAATAACAAATAAATAATTATCTAGTACCATAAAGATATTACTTATACAATTTTTTTTGCATGAGAAAAAGTCTGAGATTGTTTAAAATTTGCAATGCTAATACAAAAAATGCAGCTTTGATGTTGATTAACATAGCAGTAAAAAAAACTTTAAATAAGAAAATTGTTTGAATGTTACACTATTTATCCGATTAAATTGATTATCAGTTCAGTTTGTTTGTTTTTTATTTTTTATTGTTATTTTATTTATTAATCATATATAATTAACTTTTTATTTATATTTTGTTTTGAATATTATGCATTAATTTCATTTAAATTTTGTTTTTTGTATATTACTTTAATACTCTGTTTGGAATGATACAGCATGGGAAGCTTTGGTGGGAACTAACATTTCATAAAACTATGGTGCTTTTCATTTATTATAAGAAAAGTTACATTTAAACAACACAACTTTGGATATATTACTTATGTCATGTAAATTATGGTCAAAATGATAAATAATTTGTTACTAATATGTTGGAGATCATGCCGTATACAATTTTGTTCCATTTATTCTATTTTAGAAATATATACACTGTATGAAATTATAATCTTGCATCTGTATGTGTGTGTGTGTGTGCGCGCGCGCATTATTCTGTTGTATAGAACATTGAATAAGTTTGATTGTGTGCATTTAGGTGGTTTATTTAAATGGATTATTTTTTGTACAAATTTCTTTTGTATTGTACACAAACATTACTTTCAAGAAATGTACATATGTGTATAGTTTAAAAAGTAATGCTTTAATTACGTTGCATTATGTTTATGCATGCAATTAGTATTTAGAAGTAGTAAAATTAAAGAGCAAATAAAAAGAAAGCAGATATATAGGTAAACAGCTTGTTGTTCTTGATGAAATTATTAAATTATTTAAAGCAGTATATCTAACATTAATTTCTTAATTTCCAAATTCATTTGGAAAAATATAACATGTATTTTTAAGATGGTATTATTGTTTAACAATCTGTGAAATTATAATATTATGCATTTACTCTTTCTAGGTTGATTAAAATTAAAATTATTGATTCTTATCGATGGATTATATCATATGTTTTAGGTGGAACTATTTCAGATTCGGTTCATATATGTAATGATGAAACTGAAAGTGAATCCCAAGATGATACATTTGGGACATAATTGATCATTTCAAATAATTAAGGTAAAGTTAGATATACAGAAAAAATATTGATAATAAAAATCTAAAGGAGAGCAGCGATTATATGCTCAGGGATGGTTCAATAAAATTCAACAATTTGAAAAAACAGTAAAATTTTCTCAAATTGTTTACAGTATAGACAGAGTTTAAGCAAGAATGCTTATAAGGAATATCAACTGTGTTCAAATACCATTTGAAAGAGAAAAGATTATTTTAAGTCAATTGTTATTAGTGTAAAAAATAGTAACTCTTGAAAAAAGGATATGCAATCAAGTATACAGTCATGTTGCAAATACTATTTATATTTTTATATTAGTCCTTAGATTAATAAAAAGTTAGTGCTATTTAGCATTTATGCAAAAAACATAACTATTAACGATATTAATGTCAAACTAATCATAATGAAAATATATAATTAACATTAGTTACCATTGTATTGTATATTATTAACTCTATGTACTTATTTTGGCACTAAAGTTTCTCCTTTTATCTTTATTGATATAAAAGGTGCTGCTTTTGACAAATAAACTAGTTAAGAGTTAATATATAATTACTTATTCATGCTGAAATTATTCATATTTAAAATTAGTATAATTATTAATTATAATCTAATTTAAAAATAATGCTTGTGGTTTTAGGACATTTTTATATAAATATATATATATATATAGTCTATATATATCTATGTATGTGTGTAGAGACTATTATATATATATATATTTATATAATTAGTTTATTATATGTACGTATACACTTATTGTATCCCATTAGTTTAGTACTCATATCATATGTTGATTTAGCTAACGTGATGAAATATGCTAGTATAATACGAAGGTTTAAACATTACTAATGCGTTATTAATAATTTTCATCAATTAAGGTAGCAACCTTAATGTTGTACTTATAATTTGTTCCTATTAAGAATATTGAAACATTAAATAACATAAAATTAATTTTCAATATATTGAATATTAGATTTTCTAAAATTACAATATTCTTTTCTAAAAAAAAAATATCAGTTATAGATATCAAATTATTAAAAATGTATATGTTCGTTTTTATTTCTATGTATTTATAAATATTAGTAAGACTTTTTTTTATAAATATTAGTAAGACTACTTTTTATAGACAATCAAGACTTTTTTTTTACTATTAATGAGATAACGAATATCTCTAGTTAATATCATTTATAGAAGCAATTATTGTTAAGGTTGAGTTACTACATTAATAAGTTACATGCAATTACGTTAACATTTACGGTGGCGGGAATTAAACACGTTTCGATATTCTTCGTATTAAACATTGAACATTTAAGATTACTACATTAATAGACCGTCCAAGAATATTATCTGAGTAATATATTATTGAATTATGCAATTATTAATCTTTACTAACCTATAATTGATTTATTTAAAAAATTAATAATGTATCATACTAATAGTACAATAAAATATTACTTCCAACTAAACAATATTTATAATAAAATTCTCCACAAAATTTTCATTCGTAAGTTTGTCAGTATTTTTTAGATCGTATTTTTATCCATAATTAAAATATTCTGCGTTTAATGTTTTATGAGGTAGAAATTTAATCTTACAAAAAATAAATGATTCACTTGGTTTGGTCGATTAGAGCAACTTTCAATTATCTTCTACTTGAATACCGTTATATCTTTTTTCAATGTAGTATATCGGTAATGGTAAATATAAGAGGCCAAGATCTTGTTGATAGTGTTAATATTTATTCAAGATAAGTAAGAATATCTCGCAAGATTCTCATAAATGAATACAAAATGTTATAAGCTTTTTAGTTTGAATCGTGCTATCTACAATCCTTTATCGTTAGTTAATTAGTCAAAACAGTCCAAAGATTCATATTGAGTTATCATATTGATCATATGCATGAGTGAATAAGAATTATTATTAAAAAATGTATTGGCATTAATACACATTTTTTTGTACGTATATGAATTTAAACACATGCATAGAGTTCAATTTGTCATATAAAAAGAAAGAAAATATTTTTAATAATTAGTTTCCTTATATATATATATCATTTTTCTTTTTTTTTTTATGTTTTTATATATATCATCGACGCATGTCGATGATTGGACGATTAGACGAGTTGACGAATCGTCCAATCGTTGTAGATCTTTAACAAGGAGAGTTCTTATTTGCGCGTAATACATTCGTAATTGAATAATATACATTGTTTTATGTAATGATCACAAGTTATATAAGGTAAGAGACAGGGTCGCTGATTGGTTGATTGGATTCTGCAATGGGCTTGAGCGATTGACCAATCAGCATTAGCAATTTTCTGTTTGAAATTTTACAGGATGCTACAGGTCCTCAGTTCGAAATCTGGTTCGCGACGTAAAAGAATTATTGCTATATGCGAGTGTAAAAAAAAATATACGTGCGATTGTTCATCGATATTTTATATTATTAAAAATAAATATTGAAAACATTGTGTTGTGAAATATTTGGTGAAAACAGTGAAAATTGTGGATCGAAAACATCGACGCGGTATGAATGATAACATTTTTCGAAGATTAAGGAAGATGGAGGTATTGTAATAAGTTTCATTCGAATTTTTATATTAAATATATACGTTATTTATTGATAGGTTAGTAAATATCATCGATTGTTATCCAACGTATATTGTGCGTATATGTGTATGTGTGTGTGTGTGTGTATACGTATAGTAACAATTTAGTGAATAGGAGAAATATATTTCTAATATATTTCTAAAATCGTAGTAATTTCATCGCTAAACGATCGAAAATCAATAGATTCTGTTAACAAATAATATAATACGTTGTTTCTTAATATTGTACATTCTGTATACTCGTACTTTGTTAACTCGAACTGTTGTACGTTATAATTAATTGTATTTCATAATGCATTCCCCTTTTTTGGAAATTTTCTATATTCGAGTATAGACCATTAACATGGAACGTACAGTAAATTTATATTTTATGATCGAAATCTTGCACTAATAAACAGCCAAGTTACGAAAGGAAAATTCGGTACGGGAGAACATTTGGAAACGATTCATCTACCGATTACATTTTCCGACTAGCTGCATATTTTATGACTTTGATTTTATGAATGGGCCTTGGTTTATTATTAGAAAATATTTCATCGTCTATGATAGAGCAAATGTATGAATGGAACGTGAAATTTAAGTTTGTCGTTAACGATACAAACTTTTTTAACTGTATTTTCGTCAAATTATTATAAAAAAAAGTTTGAGCATTCATAGAAATAATATGGATATTCACTTTAGAAAATTCGATCGATTTCCTTTAATTATGTTATTGATTTTTAAGATATCGATAAGAGGGTGAAAAAGAGAGAAAGAGACAAGTAGTTTCACATTGTTTTATACTTAAATTTCTAATCTCCTGTGCATTGTTTATTTATGTTGTTGCGTAGAAAAACATTAATTAGTCACTCGAAGTAGAATAGATAAAACAATTCGCTCATAGATGGCACTATTAGTTCATTTTATTCTACGTATATTATACGACATTAAATTATAGATGGTAATGTTTAACTGATCAATGACGTCGATAAGTCAGAATTCGTATCTATCGGTATAATATCAATTTATCGATTTCTTTGATGATAAATAAGGAAATTATTCTTCAAAATTTCGTTCAAATATTTCAATAACAAATATTCGTGATAAATTAGTAAACAAACGAGTAAATAAACGTTTATTCTCATTTTATTTCACTCATGAATATATTATTTTCTGACATGGTGTACGTTGTAATTAAAGCGTAGTAACCAGGAATACAAACACATCGTAACACGATGAGCAGAAATTTGAAACGCAAAAACTTTCCTCTGTGATCCACTTTTTCGAATCATTTGCCATCCAGAGAGAAGTATAATTTTACAAATGAAACTTCGAGGGTAATAATAAATACCGTCTTTGTTCACAATGCATAGTAGATATCTAATTTCTTTGTGAATACAAATAAAGAAATAACATTTTAAATAATATAGAATACACGTGAAATCTTTTGAAACGAATATATTTTAAGGAACTAAGGGAACGCGTATTGTTTTATTAAAGACCCGAAAGAAAAAAATAATGAAACTAATAAGAGAAACGTTTACAGTTCGACTTCTAAAAAGCTTTTTTCTCTCACGAGGGTGACTTTCTTTCTCTCGTTATGTTTAATACGATAAAGTTACAGAAAGAGTTTCAACAATTTTTGCAGTAACAAACGGTTGCAGTAACAATGTTCGATTACCTCGTACTTTCGTTATATTCGGGTTTATTCGAAAGCGAATAAAAAGTTTTTTATTCGATAGCACAGTTAAAAAATATATATATATATATTTCTTTCCCCTCACGGTTAAAAAGAGATGAATTTTATTAATTAATACTCGTTTAAATGCATAATTTTTCGCGTCAAAAAACAAAAATTTTATTTTACATAAAGGTACCCGAGTTTATTTTCATCTCATACTTTCGTCTAATCCCAACTGTGTGCTTTACCTTTAGATATATAGAACGTTTCGCGTTATTGCGTCCCATTAAGACTGTGAAAAGGTCATGACAAAGTTTCGTGTAAGTGCGACGTTCATAGGGAAAATCGTTTTCTCTATTATAAAAAGAAATCAAATTCTGAACGAATACGTTTTATCTAAATTGATTTCTTTCATTGAGAGGACTGAATCTTTCCTTTTTTTTTTAAATCTTTTTTTTTCTTATTTTGTAATTTCAAACGACCATGGTCATTCTTTAAAAATAAATAAAACGGTATTGCGTGTCGAAGGTAATATAAAACGAAATCTTACTATTTACTTTCCTTTTTCTCGACTTCATCTTCTTTCAGCAAACACGATCAAAGAAAATGGTTTCATAGCACGTGCGTCTTGTATTGCCGATTTAATTTCCACTCTTGCTGTCTTTCTGTTTTATATTCTTTTCTTTATGATTAACAACATATTTTAAGTATCATAATGACAACCATTATTGAAGCGTTCTAATTCGATATTAAACAATGGACGTTTAAACGTGAGATGATTGCAATTACATTTCAAAAATATCATAAGAGTTTGTCGTCCATGAAGAAAACAAAACGTTATTACCTACTTTTTCAATTCTGTTTATTTGGTCAATATTTTTAGTAATTAATAGTAAGTATTTCGTAGAATAAATGGTCAATACACGCATACATGCGCACACAAGAATATATATATATATATATGAACATTTCGGTCAGTACAAATAATTAAGTATCAGAGTTATATCATTTACATTACGTATTGATATTTCATTATAAATACTGATTATTTATTTAGAATACTGATGAAATGTTTAAAAATACTGATCCTATAAATAGCAACCCTTCTCTTTCTCTACATCTTTTTCTTTTTCCCTTTTATTTTAAATTAAACCCATATTTTTAAATATGAGAAATAACAGACTATTTATTTGAGAGACTTGTTATTTAAACAGAAGAAGTTTTTCAAACAGAAGAAAAAGAAAAGTCAAAAGAGAAAAAGCTGATATTTTTTGGAAGTCATCGAATATACAAGACCCCTAGTTTTTGCGGAAACAAACTTTCGAAACGTAAGAGCGTATTTAATAGAAGGAATTCAATTTCGCGGTAGTTTCAATCGAATTTATCCGGAGTAAACCCGGATGGCAAAAAATCAAGGGAGAATTTATATTTCAAGATGCAATTTCAAATGTTCGCCATATTAAACTTTACAAAACTTTCTTCCCAAAACTACTAAACACGAACATGGTTTTATAATGACCAATATTTTATATGCCATACGATAAGAGAACTGTAAATATCAATCCCAAACGTATCAAAAATAAATTCTAAAGCTTTCTATTCGATTATCTTCTTTCTAGATTTCGTATTATAATAGAAAAGTCTTTATTTAAATGTATTTACTCGTTATCTCGCACATGCGTAAGGAGGGTTAGTCGATCGTCCCTTTTATCGTCAATCTAATAACTCTACCTCTATCCCAAGCACAAACCTCAGTCTTTTTATGGGCGGGTATCGTACGTAGAAAATTTTCTTTTACTTGAAAAAAGCTCGAGGGCTCTTTTACGAGAAAGAGAAAGAGAAAGAAAGAAGGAAAGAAAGGGAGAGAGAGAGAAAGACAGAGAGAGAGAGAGAGAGAGAGAAACGTTATTATCCTTTGTGAATTGTTACTTATCTCTCTCGAAAGGGAATATAAGACATTCGTTGAACTTTACCTCCTTGTCTTCTTTTTTTCTCCCTTTTGGCGTTAGCAAAGACTCTTCGTCCTTAGGATTACGTGTATACCTTGCATGCATCTCGAATATACGTATATCGGTACGAACGATCTTCGAGAAGAAAGAATTTCAAAGACCGATGTTGAAAATATTTCAAAAGGAACTGTAATACTTGAAGAGGGGAGACATGGATATTTATTAATAAAAGTAAATATAGGAAAGGAGGATGATGGGGAACGTTTGTTGATTATCTCGTTCAAAGAATTCGTAAAATTTCAAGATAAAGTAATAAGAGTCATTCTAACATAATAATCACCGACTAAATATGTTTGAAAATGTCTATGAATGTTGCATAATCGAATAACTTTGATATATTATTTAAAGAAAGATATAACTTTCTAAAAGGAAATCATTTGTATCTTGATAAACGACTTCTCACTTTTTCGTTCTAACGTCTAAAAAAAGAAAAAAAAAAAGAAAAAAAAAACGTTTGTGTTCTAGACGAGTAAAAGATGGCGTATTTAACAGCGTACCATCACATTAATCTTCCTGGCTGGTAGGGCCGAACTTTCGTCGCGAAAGAAAAAAGAAAAAGAAAGGGAAAGAAACTAAGATAATCACTTCGATAACGTCATTTTTTTTCTTTTCCTTTTTTTTAATCGTTAAACAAATAGCTTTAGTTTACGAGTTGGTCGTTGAAATCAAGATGATTACAAGATCCTACAAATGTTTTATATCTTACAAATGTTTTCCTTTAAACACTCAATCATGCGTACGCAGATGCATTGCATTGCACAAATCTCGACATTAGCAAATGGCAAGGGCACGTTATCTTGTTGACACATGACAGTATATCGCTATTCATTCATGCGAACCCTTCTGTTCTATCGCAAAATCATATAGCAAACGTTAAAGAGAATACAACTATATATATATATATATATATATCGTGCATACTTGGTCTGGACCACTTTGAGTTTGAGTACAATCCCATTTCAATCGGATATATACGGGTAATTCAAACGTCTTCTGTGATTTACGTCGCGATATCAAACTCAAATCGAATGGATTTCGACTGTTTCGTAGAAATTTTTAAACATTTATACATAATAGCATCTACGTCGTATAAACGTTAAAATATATGTTGAGGTTGACCGATGATGGATTTGACATCGTCTTACGAATATTAAAATTTTAACGATTAAGTAATTTATGCGAACGTCGTAATATTATACGGACGCGTATGTAATAAAAATTGTCTCTTATCCTTCCGTCTTTTTATACAAAGGAAAAGATCACGGAAGGATATAAAAATGTATATATAGTAATTTCAAAAACATACTTTTTATTGCGTATCATTGTACGTAGCTTGAATGTGAGATAAAAATATTTCACTTTATCTTGATATTTTTAAATAATTATTATCTTTTTTTTTCTTTTTTCTTTATCGTGTCAAACGTTTTATCAAAATGTATTAATATCATTAGATGATTTCGAATAATGTCTTATCACTTTCACATAATAATGAATGATCTGTCGTATCAGTTCTATCTTATTTATTTGTAAATTTGTATAATCCAATCTTCGTATAGATTATTAAGAATAAAATGCGATTCGTGTCGACAGTTAATACTTCACAGTACGCGGTAAAAGATTCTTCGTTTCATTAAAGGAGACTGTCAATTTCTGTCGATTTAAATTTAAAATAATGTCTGGCACCTTCACCAATTCTGTGCTACTTTCGACAGTTGCTTCCTTGCCATTACGACTAAATGAATATTTCATGTATACCGTGTCAGAATGCTAAAATGATTATTAAACAGAACGAATGTTTTTCATAACGGACAATAGAGTGTGGAGACTTTAACTCGACTCTTTTCTAAGCGTATAAATTATTACAGTTAAGGGAAAAGTTTTCTTTTCGTAGTATTTACTCGATACCGCTCTCCAAATATTATTAAAACCATAAACGAGTTATATAATCAGTGAGGTGCAGGCGAATACACGTAGAATATTTTTTATTGTATCTAACATTAAACGTACTACCTTGAATCTAGTTCTTTTTCGTAGACAGGACGTTAACTTTGAGAGATACTAAACGGCCAAGAGAGAATCGTAAAATTGTTGGCGATCAATTTGAAATTTATAGCAGTCGATAGAACATAGCGTTACTTTTATGAGTCTATATACAATAGGTACATACATATTTATCCCTTACATACATACTATACACGTTTTTTGCTACCAGATAAACAATATTCTCTTAACTGAAACAATATTTCAAACTATTCCTTTTTCATAGATTGTCCATGTTTCTTTCTTTCTTTCTTCCTTTTTTTTTTTTTTTATTCTAAATAATAGTTTATCGTTAACTTTATCGAAAACGTGTAAAGGAATATTCTCTGTGGATAAATTTTTGTCGAATGAATACGTCAAACGTTTGAATATAATCCTTTTCAAGTTGTCAAACCAGTTCTGTTCAATCTGTACTGATATCACGGAAATGTTACATTTCCCTTACAGAGATGGACACGACGGATTTCCCGTGACGGTAACTCGATGAGACTCTTGAGTTTTCAAACATTTTTTATTTTTTGTTAAACCTATAAATGAACATTTTTATTATTAATCGATTTCGACGTTCGATCGAAGAAATACGAAAAACAAATATTCGACGTTTTCATTTCAATTCGGTGAGTATGTAATTTTGCATACAATGCAAACAACGACGGACATGATAATATAAATCTACGTAAATTTGCACACGAGCATACGGAAGAATCATTATTTTCTGAGCGTGTACTCCCTTTAACAACGTTAGCTTGTGCTTGCGCACGCACGTGCACTCTACAGCATCCCCCACGAACTCTCATTCAGGATTTATTCGTTCGACCTTTCTCTCTCTCTCTCTCTCTCTCTCTCTCTCTCTCTCTCTCTCTCTTTCTCTCTCTTTTTTTCTCTCTTTTTCTCTCTCTCTCTCTTTCTCCCCCTGATATCCACGCGCGAATCTTTATGATCCGGTCCCGTTATTTTATTATGCTTCGTTGCATTTACGAATTTATAGTCCATATACGTACATTGAGATGCATTGACGAGATTCAAGTCCCAATGGAAATTATAAATAATATTATAAATAACTGATAGAAAATCTAAGAGGACGTTCGATGGTAAAAGAGAGTAAGAGAGGATGTGAAATGAGAGAAGTAGAAAAAAGAAAGAAAGAAAGAAAGAAAGAAAGAGATAAAAGAGTATTTTGTGAGAAGAAAAGCTCCCGCAAAACTTGGACCTATCGAACTTGGTGATAAGTTTACTCATCCAACTTTGACCGTACACCGTATTAGACACATCTCAGTCGACAAGGCATTTTCCATCGAGAAAACTTTCTTGTCATCATGAGATTTTCGCGTTGATCGACGCGACGAAATTTCTCACACCTTTGATCAAAATCTATTGATTTAAAGAACAATGAAATAAATACAACGAAATATCAATAGCTTTGTTTGTACATAGGGTAAACGCGCGGAGTCGAATTATATCGTTTCATCCAAATGGAATTACACACCCTTGGCTTTTTTTAATTATTGCTCGAGTGCAATATGAGGAATGGTACAAAGTGAAATCCGTTTTCCTTTTTTTTTGTTTTTCTCTTTCCCCCTCTTTTTTTTCTTTATTTTTTTTTTTGCTTTTTTCTTTTTTTCGTCCTTTTTATCCTTTTTACGCTCGAGAGAGTCCTTTCGGCGCGTTTCACGTGCGCCGGCGCAAAATGATAAAGGACCTGAGCGCATGCTCCCCCTTCTTCTTCTTACTCACACGTACGCGTGTACACCTATATACAAAGGGAAAGAGAGAGAGAGAGAGAGAGAGAGAGAGAGAGAGAGAGAGAGAGAGAGAGAGAGAGAGAGAGAGAGAGAGAGAGAGAGAGAGAACAAGAGAGAAAGAGAGTACAAGAGAGAAAGAGAGAGAGAAAGAGAGACAGACAGAGAAACATAGACATATTCTCCCCCTCGTACCTCGTTCCTCTCTTCCTCGAGAGTTTCACGAGAACGCGCGACGTCGAGAGAGGCAGTCGTCCTCACCGGCTTCAGGTGCAGACGGAAATCCATATCGAGAGCGTGGTGCATTCTCCGAATTTCGCGACTTCCGTATATTATCCAAATTTTACAACAAATTCCGCGGACTTCCTCTCTTATTATTCTTCGTACTTGAATCACGTGCACCGCTTCTTCTTCTTCTTCTTGTTCTTCTTGTTCTTCTTCTTATCTCATCGAAGGATTCGAGTACCGTTTTAGTGTGAGAACACTTATTTTAAGTTCACCGATGAATATCGCAACGTAATATCACTTTTCCTTTCTTTCTTTCTTCTTCCTTTTTTTTTCTTTTCTTTTTTCTTTTTTTTTCTTTTTTTTTTTTTTTTTTTTTTACTAAGGGAAGAATTCTATCTTTCTCTTTTCTTCTTTTTTGTTTTCTTGTTTATTTTTTCTTTTTTCTTTTTTCTTTTTCTTTTCCCTTTGCTTTTTCTTTCGAAAGTACATAATTGTAAAGTTTGTGAATTCAACGAGTTTGATATTCTCCAAAAGAATCTTTCACTTCGATAAATTAAAAAATTCCGAGCTCTGATACTTGTTGCATACTTCTTTGAGCAATTTACGTAAGAATGAAATTCTTCTCTGTGTGTTTTTTTTCGTTTTAGTTTTCTTTCATTTTTCTTTTTTTTTTTTTTGTAAGGTGTTAGATAAAAGTTATTTTGGGACAGTTATTCTATTGATAAACAAGATGTCACGATCGGTTATAAAAAAAAAAGTCGATATCGAGTTAATTCGGATAAAATATAGTAAAATTAGAGAGACAACGTAGGATACAAATAGGAAAAATCGATCGTACTCCATTTGCAGAATTTCGAAGAGGACACACGTATACACGCTCACCAACGTTAAATGGGCGGTCCATTAACTCGAGTTACGAAAGCTCTCGCGAAAGATCTAGCGAAAGCTCTCATGAAGCGTTTAATCGTCGATCTCTCCTTGCCAGATACATACGTCAAATGGGAGATAGAAAGTGGAAACCATTAAGAAAGTAGATAATAATTAATTAAAAAAAATAAAACGAAAGAAGAAGAAAGAATCGAAATGAAATTTCGCTTGAGTGAAAAAACATATTTAAGACATTTTATAATGATTAAGTGATCTTTAAGAATCATATTTTCACTCGAGTAATTCTAAATCCACAAACTTGTAGTTTTTGATGCCCGAAATATTTCTCGAGATATAAACACGTGAAACATAATGTTTATCCTCCAACGAGGATTAGAAAATAATCCATTTCTATTCTCTGAATATATTCAAAATATCTTCATTCTCGAGTAATATGCCATCCGTTCGTACGTCGCGTCGCGTGGTACCAAAACATTAATAATAAGGATGAATTCATAAACGCGATCACGAGTGCAGAGAACTCGGAGAATAATATCAGCGGAAGTTTCGAGCACTATTCGAGTACACGTACTTTTGTTAACTTTTTGTCACGGACGAGAGTTGCCTCGTTCTCTCTCGTTTTCATCGTTCTCTTTGAAAGGCATCGCTCTCGTATCTTAAAGGGAGAAATGAAATTATTCTATGGAGACCGAGTATGTCTTTGAACATAAAATTTTCAAAGTAACTTTAAACGGTACTATCGAACCCAAAGGATTCATTAAAAAGATGATCTTATAATATTTAGAGGGCTTCGAAAGATCTTATCTTGTTGAATAAGGAAATCAAAATTTCTGTTTAATCGTCGTGATTTAGTTTGCCAAGGTCCAAATATTCTACCGTGATTATTCGATACTATTTTGTAAGGGGAATCTTAGCTCCATGATTTTTTGATTTTATTATTTATATATATATATTTATTTATTATTATATTAATATATTATTTTATACATATATTTATTATTATATTATTATATTATATATATATTTCTCTTTAGTAGTAGTATATCGATATTAAATATGTATTTATGAAAAGCACGCACGCTACGTGACAATGGGAAGTTAGAAGCGAATTGTCTTGTGTTGAGAGAAGGTGCTACCAGATCACGCGTGGTGGTTAACAGATGCACGTCCTTTCGAGTGGAGGATCGATAATTCGCTTGACGTTTCGAGAGTTTCGCTAGATGCTACTCAAGAATCGTATTCATTGGTCGAGTAGACGATTCTGATCTTTATTGGGACAATAAACTACGGTGCATACGTATTATGAGAGCATCCTGTGATCCAAACTATGACGGGTAAAACGAGAGGATAATATTTCCTAGTAATAAAAAAAAAAACATTTTCTCATTTAAGTTTGATTACATATCAAAAGTAAGATACCCTTCGATAATATTATATTACAACTTTGTTTTCAAAGGTTAGAATATCTCGATCTCACGAGAAATTTCTTTTCCTTTTTCTTTTTCTATTTCTTTTCCTTTCTTTCTTTCTTTCTTTCTTTTTTTTTTTTTTACCGTTAATGGGCTCTAAAATGAAACTCTCTGTTCTATCCAAGAAAAGAGAAAACGAAAGAAGAAGTGGTTGCCATCGAGATTCGTGTCACGAAAATAAAACTTTATTACAAAAACTTTACTACACGAGATAACGACCTAAGAAAATATAGTTGCAGTATAGTAACGCAAACATTTGACATTATTATTTATTTTTCATTCATCTTACAATTGATAGAAGATCAATTTTAATGGAATTTCTTTTTTTTCTGTTTTTCTTTTTTCTTTTTTTTTTTTTTTTTTTTTTTTTTCTTTCGTTTGCACTCTAAAAACAGTTCGCTGTGGGCATCAACTCGAAGTTCCACGTATGTACAACGTAAATACTGAAGCAACGGGAAATAAAAGGAACGGCCGATTTCCGGAGGGCATATCGTTGACATTATGAACTTTTGCTGTAACGAGATAAGAAATATCAGAGAAAGAGCATATAATTCTTTCGTCGCGTCTTACCAACTTCTGCGACTTTTAATCCCAGTAAACATCGATGTTGTGGGACGCGTTCCAATACAAAATCAAAAACAAGAAAAAGATATCTTATTTCTTTTCTGCTTCGAGTAAACTCGTAAGCTATGAAAACTCGTAAAAATTATTTCTATATCTGATACTACATTTGAAGGACTAGATAGATAGAAAGAGAGAGAGAGAGAGAGAGAGAGAGAGAGAGAGAGAGAGAAAGAGATAAATAAAGAAAAAGAAAGAAAGAAAAGTACTTACTAAAAATAGAAAAGAGAAAATAGAAAAGAATGCAAGCAATTTTTCGTTAAAAGACTCTCCTCACGCGATTTGCCAACTTCCTGATTCCTCCAACTATATCCAATCGATTGAATCTTAATAGTTTGTAAAGTTGAAGGAAGGAAGTAACAGAGAGAGAGAAAGAGAGAGAGAGAGAGAGAGAGAGAGACATGGCTAGCTGGCTATCATCGAACGGCGACGAACCTATGGATCGTAATTACGTGCGAAACGTTTTGAACTACATTAACGACTTGAAGGAGTCCTTCTCTGAGGAGGAATTCAAGTGCCTCGAACGAAAGCATCAAGACCTACAAGCTCGGTTAGAAGAACGACACCAGCATCAAGCCATCAATGGTGGAATTGAGGAAGGAGGAGCTACGGAGGGTCAAGAGGGTTGCGAAGTTAGTTGGGACTCTTTACTCTGTTGGCCATACACGTCACCAGGAACTCTCGCCATATTACCTTGCTTCGAAGAACTCAATGGCATACGCTACGACAATACTCGTGAGTACGAAAGCCTATCTTTCAAAATCTTTTTCTTTCTATTATTATCTCTATTTTTTCCTCTTTTTACTTCGCTCGTGCAATCCTTTGTCGAGAGAGAGAGAGAGAGAGAGGGAGAGAGACACAAAAAAGAGAAAAGAAAAAAAGAATCGGACTATGCGAGGATTTTAAAGGAGAAACGTTCTTTAAAGATCATTGTCGTATATTAATTAAAATCTGCCAAGCTCTTTTTATCACTTTGTATTCGTACAGGTATCTTATTCGTATACTTTGAAGTTGGTTTATTCAATCTTTCGAAAAAATGATGATTCTATTTTTTTTCTTTTTCTTTTTTTTTTTTTTTTATACAAGATCAGAGATTAACGAGGAGATTGACAAATGAGAAGGAGTTAGGTCGAAGGAAGTATTAGGTATATTTTAACAGTCATTTAATATTCGATTACATTATCGTGATGTAATATCGCTAGGAACAAGTCACGGTAACGGAACTTGCGATCCACGAGGAATTCCTTTCTTGTATAAGTATGTATTACGTGAATTCGAGTGAAATTTTTAAACCGACTCTCGGGAGAATGCCCGAAGAAGAATGCTTCTCAGAGTTATTCGATGTCTCCTACGGTATTCAAATATTACGAAGGGTCTACGAATTTATTCGAATTAGTTTTGTAAAATTAAATAACCAAGTCAATGTGATTATAATTAATTAATCATTTTAATTAACTACGAGGTGAAACAACGCCATGATAATATTGGAAACGTTTTCTCTTAGTTTCTCTTTGCGCATCCTCGATATATCGTATCATCTTGTACATACACATGTACGCATATACGGTGACGCATATAAAAGAGGATCATTATGTAATTTATTCTTACACCGAATCATGTCGAACGTCGTCCCATTATATCTCCAGACGAAGCTTCGAACATTATATTAAATTACAGGATAATGGATTTTAAATTGATAGGCTTTTACAGTATCGTTACATATCCGTATAAGAGTTAAAATCTCAACGAGTTTTTACGAATCTCCAAGCGAAATATCGTATATCATAGACTCAAGATAAATTTTCTCAGCTACCGAAATTTTCTTTGGGATGTAAAACATCCTCTCGATTTTAAATCTTCCATTCGTTTTTACTTTATTGCGATATTATTCCCAGCAAAAAATGTTTCCAGTATTTTTTCTTCTTTTTTTTTTCTTTTTTATAAAATCGAATATGAAAAACATCAGAAAGGTGTATTCGTTTATTCCGTCATCGTTGAAATGCATGACGGAAAACCGAACAGAAAAGTGACGGCATGGTCAAACGAACAAAATCATCGAAAAAAGAAAAATAAATGGAAATTCGAGAAATTCTATTCTATCCTGGTGTCTAGTGATGAAGAAAGTTTTTTATAATCGAAAACTTTCCGTGGCGTGAAACTTGTGAAAGTAAAATTAATTGCAAAACCGTGCAACTGTATCTACATTTTACATCTTCGGTTTATTTACATATTGTTTTACGTTTTAAAGCGAATTCTTTCTTCTTTTTTCCTTTCTCCTTTTTTTTCTTCCTTCTCTTTTCTTTCTTTTTTTTCTTTTTCCTTTTTTTTTTCTTCCTTCTCTCGTCGCGAACTTATTTCCTTTACTTAATATTTTTTTATGAGATTTTTAAATTAAAATTTAGAATACGATAGTCCCTACTCACTTGCGATTAGATTCTTTTATATTCGGATAAAGTTCGTTTTTCATCGCGATCAGCTCCGTTAAGTTTTTTTTCCCCTCCGGCGATGGAAACTTCAAAGTCTATAAAAAATAATCGAAAATTGGAGATTTAATTCACCTGGAAAAAAGAATTGATCTGAACTACTTTTCTTAACTTTCTTTCTCGCTCATTCGCTCACACAAGTTTATATACATAAGATAAATTAAAAAATGCGATTACTAATAATTGATTTTTCGTTTATAATAATATTATTGTTATTTAACGAAACAAAACGAAAGAAAAAGAGAGAGAGAGAGAGAGAGGAAGAAAGAGAAAGAGTTTTATACGTATAATGTAATATCGATCAGAAAATGGCATATCTGCCGCTTCGATTATTTTACAATAATTGCTCCACGAATATCTGAGATTGTGATTTACCGTAATATTTTTTTACCGTAATAATCTTTACCGTAAATGATCTATCAAGGACCAACTTAATTGTCTTATTAATTTTACGATGAGAGTAAACTGAAAAAGCTTCTCAAGAACTCTTACCTACAATACAATCTCTCATACGAGATTTAAGAGGAATATTATATCATAATTTCGGTTATATGCAAGTTCGTATTATTCAATATACAAGCCGAAATCAAATTAATTAATTACATAAACGTATTAGCCATAATATGATTTAAACGAAAGTTTATAATCACTATTTCAATATAAGCTTCTACATCCAGGATCTAGAAATGGAAATGGCGTTAACCTTGAAAATAATAAAACAGGATACGTGAGAGATTAAAAAACAAAAAAAAAAGAAAAATAGAAAAAGAAAAAAGAAAAAAAATAGGATTGCGAAGCGTCTTTGAAATATCTCGACGTGCCGACGGTATTTCACAGATCAATGATCCTAATTGGATTTACGTCTTATCAATGCAGGACGAATTGAAAATCAATTCGAGAAATTCAAGAAAGAGAGAGAGGGAGATAACAAGAACCACGAGGAATGACATTTAAGAGGAATTGAAAATGTTTCTCGCATCTGTATTACGACGGGAATCATTTTAAAATGTATGACAAGTGAAAAAGATGAAAGATCTCTATGGTAGAAACGAGTCTACATTCCAGGATGGTTTGTAATTAAATTTGCGTGTAAATTTGAAAGACGGTCTACCAACTATGACTTTGGGGAATGCTTGAAAAAGACCCTCGGGAAATGCTACGAGATGTTTTAATGGTAAACGCGAGAGGAAGAGCCACTCAAATATTGTCTTGAGTCAAATTAATTAAGAGCTGCCATCTTCTCGCGACTAACGAAATCGTACTTGGGAGGATTAATGAAAAGTCGCATTTTACGTTCGTGCTCTTAAAGAAATATCGTCCATCCCTTTCAATGTCTTTTTTTTAGTTTTCGTTTTTGTCCCTTCCCTTTTTTTCTTTTCTTTTTTTTTTTTTCTTTACCCCCTTGTAAAAAAACCACAGATCGTTCTTTCGTCTCTTTCTGAAAATACATAATTCTTCTTACGAAATGATTGTGTAATCGTCTTTTACGCTGTCAATGTTTATACAAATATGTATGAAATGTTCAAGTCAGCAAGTGACGCAAGAGTTGATAAATAAGAAGAAATATTCGCTCACTTTCGACATCTATTTTTTTATTCCCTGTTTTAATGTAGTTAAACTTTCTTTCTCTCTTTCCCTGTGTTACAGAGTCAATATAAACGTGATAATAAATTATTACAGATTCATACGAATGACGATGTAACACGGGGAATCGTTCGTAGAATCGATATTTTACCTGGCTCGATAACGTTTTTCATTCGATGCTCGGTAAATCTTGTTTGCTACTCATTTTCAATCTCAATGGAGCTGTCTATTATTTTCCAAGTGACAGCTTGTATCGCGATAAAATAACAGTGACAGCTTTATGTAATATAAGCGTGTAGGATGCGCATACGTGATGTAAGTATGTAATACATCGTGATCGTATTACAAAAACGTCTACTCGCTCGGTAAAGAAACGTTCTTAATTAAGCTCTTTGTCGATTGTAATTACGAACATGTTGACATAATTATGAACATGACGTTTTAAGAAGAAATTCATGTACAAAAGAAAAAGAAAGAAGAAAAGAGAGAGAGAGAGAGAGAGAGAGAAAGAGAAAGAGAAAGAAAACAGAAATAGTAAATTCTATCGTCGAGATTCCAGGGATCAATCGATAATATCTACATATACATATATACATATACGTATATACATATACATAAAACATTTCCCCATCGTCCTACCTTCTCTCTTTCTAGAAATCCAGGATTTCGACCTTTAGCAAACGATTATTCCCACGCTAATTAACTCCGGTGCAATAATTAATAAATCATTGCCTTAAGTTAAGCGCTATATATTCTTTACTATATCCGGAATAGAGCTAGTAACTGAATCTAGAGATGTTACAAATTTACATTAAACTAGAAGACTGTTCATAACGCTGTCTATATTAAAAGCCTGGTTTATCACTGGATTTACGACTGTTTGTTGATTTATATATAACATCGATTGCTTTTTACCTTGACCAAGATGATACATTGGAGATTTACCATGATCCATACATCATCTTTTATCAAAGTAATCGACTTTTTTCACTCTTCTCCTGAACACGTGTCTCAAATACATATTATAAGATACGAGTTCACATTTACGACTCTGTTAACGACCCTGCTTCTTCTTTATCGTATAAAGAATATATTACAAGGGTTTGATTGATTTTTATTTAATGACTATATATCTAGACCCTTAATGTTTATTTGATAAATCTATTCAACGACGAATTTATTTATTTATTTATTTATTTATTTTCTTTTTTCTTTTCTTTTTCTTTTTTTTTCAAGAGACTTTTTTCTACTTTCTTTCTACGTTACAATTTCATATAATTTAATTTATTACGATCAGTAGATTTTAATTCAACATTGTCTCTTTGATACGAGTATTCATCGAAATACGTTTTCTCTTTCTCTTTCGCTTTCTGTTCGATCGAATAGATTTTTTCGCTTCGTAATTTCTACCAATGAGAACGAATATTTTGTTCTCTCGATTAATAGAGGAAATAATATTATTTATATAAGAGAAATCGCACGAGAAAATTTTACTACGATTAATATGTTTCATGATCGAATGCTCTTACACATTTGCTTTCGATTTATTTCGAACGATGTGAGAACCCTCATTGTACCTATCCTAACTACTACATCGTTCGCAATAATTATTCATCATCGGCTGCTAATTACCTGAAACCGATGCAATTATCCCCAAAGAATATTCCACCATTATCGTGGTACTAATAGCGGAAGCTTGCCTATATAATCATCCTTAACTCGTACGATCCGATTTATTGTTTATACGTAGCTTCATCGATTTAATTTAATTATACTAAATGTAATGTTAACCGTCATATATATATAGTACCAATTATTATAAACAATTTTTAATCGTCGTTTATCTTTACGTACCATTTCATATTTCGCATCGATTATTTTTATCTATCTATTTATTTTTTCTTTTCTGTTTTTTCGATTTCCAAATACTAGTGATAATCGATTGCGAATCACAAATTTAAATTGTACACAGATGTCGATAAGCCATAAGAAAAAAAAAAAGAAAAGAAAAAAGAAATTCTGCACGTTCACGAACATAACTATTTATTTGAGTTTTCACTATCAATTTGTCTCGTTGATTGGCCGTTATGAATTCTTCGTTTGTTTCTTTTACCGAACCAATTCGGAGCATACATTCAGCGTATATTCTGCGTGCATTCGACGTCATCGGTTTTTCCAACAAAATAGTAACAGGCGTTTTCCTGGCGAATTTGATCCGACACGCATAGTCCTTCGATCATCTACCGAATAGGAATAACAACGGTGGCCATGCGCACAGAATAAAAAAAAAAAACGAAACAAGAAAAAACAAAATTAAAATTCGAAGTTATGAAAGGGAAAGTAAATATTTTTTCTCATTGGTTCAACTTCCTTTCGACTCTATTTTTATTTCTGTAATCCCATTCAGTTGTATAATTTCATGAAAGTAATTTATAAATGTATCGGATAACACATTGAATTTAATTAGTATCTCTAGTCGACTAGAGAAATTATCTCTTTGAAATTCATACCTTTCTTCCCTTTTTTTTTTTCTTATTTCTTTTTTCTTTCTTCTTCTCCTTTCCTTTTTTTTATTATTTTTTTTCTTTTCTTTTTTTTTTTTTTTTTGTTTTGTTTCAAATATGGGCGTGCCTACAGGAAAGAAGAATCGATTGCTTCTTGTATATAACTGCGCTTTCAGGCGCAATACAAACGTGATCGTTAAAAACAGGAACGATATGACCGAAATTAATAACATCAGACGTTTAATTCTCGCTCGATCGAAATTACAAAGTTAAGTTCATAAAAGTAATAAAAATATATAGAATCGTTTTTAACCTCGTAAACTTGAGAAAGATTTTATCAATTTGTTTTCGATATGAAATTCATAAGCTGGATAATGTAGCGTATATGAACATTGACCCAGAATCATAAATACGATGCTAATTAGCGCATCGTTCTGTATAAGGAAATGTATTTGCAACAGGGAAAGAGTAAACGGGAGAAATAAGAGGTACGGAAAATGAGATAATATTGAAGTATAATGTCGACGTAACGAATATCTATGAGTAATATAACGACTTCTCTTGTAATGAAATAATAAAAGTTAAATACGTTCTCTAACGAAGGTGCTGATCGTCGAACTATTATATTTCTTTTTTCAAGAGATTTATATTTTCTTAAAAAAAAATTAAAAAACGATAATAAAGATCTAAGTTTGAATAAGAAAACGATCTATCGGAAACATGTTTTTCGTACGTGTAATTATTTAATACATTAGTGCTTGCATTGAAAAAAAAAGAACAAAGAAAAGAAAAGAAAAAAAACTTTGTGAAGGAGGAAAAGCTTTATTAATGAAATTTCATTATTCAAGAAAGCTCGTGGAATACTGACACGTTGTTGTGTCACGTAGCTATCTCTCTCTCTCTCTCTCTCTCTCTCTCTCTCTCTCTCTCTCTCTCTCATCTCCTTTATAGTTCTCTCTTCTTTCCTTTAAGTCACCAAGGACATCAGTAAGTTTATGAAACGATATCGACAGGCACCTAGATAGGCACCCTTCTTGTAAATACGTCGAAGACACTCCAGTCACATTATCGAAAAAGTCGAAGGGACAGTGAGTTTAAAAAATGTTAACAAATGACATTGGTAATAACGCGTGTGGAATGGCGCGACGTGAACAGAATTTGTAAAAATCTTTCCCTACAGATTTCTACAGTTAACGTATCACCCTTGTCTAAGTCTGTCTACCCTTTTTAACTTTTATAAGCCAACACTGAACCTCAATTCATCGTCATGAAATTTTTGTTGTACACCGTTGTAGGTAATACGATTACAAACATAAGTTTCACATTTACCAAATGTAACGAAATTCCAACTAATGTGTTATCTGATTTATCAAATGAAATCCGATTCGTACGTTTTTGATCACTAGGTGTAATAAATATAATACCGGAATTTATTTATGAAAAGCAAATAGAAACATACGTTCTTTTATCATCGTGATTGGATCATTTATACAATAAATGTGTTGCTAGAAATATAATATTATCGAGATATAAAAAATAAATTCATTTTAAATGTTCTTTTATCTTTTTGTATTTATTGATTTTTTTTTTTTTTTTTTTTTTTTACTAACACCCACGACATTTAAATCGAGAAGGGATAAAACAAATGGGACTCTTTCTCTCAGTTTCATTTAGAGAATCTCTTGAATGAATCTATTAAGTGATACAATATTTCATATCTTGAAAAATAAGCGAGTACGTAGAAAAAGATTTAACGAGTCGTTTTTTGCTTTAGATGGATTTAAAAACGGAAGATAAATTTCAAGATGATTCTTGAACCGTAAACCGTAATTAATAGAAACATCACTATCACAGTTTCACGTAACTTAAGCACTTGCAAACTTCTCGTAACCACATTGTTATAACGAACGCTTTCAACTTGCCTTCTCTCTCTCTCTCTCTGTATCTCTCTTTATATAATGAAATGATATATATTATATAGCTGTGTCATCCAGATATTATCGATAATATCCAAGTATCGTGAAATCTGGCTAGATTAAATTTAAAACTTCAAATGTATATTACCTCTTCGATTATTACGATAGAACAGATAATAATCGCTATCCCAATGAAATGCTATTTCCGATGGGAATAAAAAAAAAAGATAAAAGAAAAAACATTTCATCCCTTTTAACACATTACATTCGCGATCAATGATAAGAAGATAATCTATTTGTATATCAAGAAATATCGATGAACATTTAGAATTTTAATGGTGATGGATTAACAATGCCATTTTCGTTTACCATATCATGGAGAAGATATCATAGCTTATTTAACCTATTTGCAATCGTTATTCTGGTACGTTCTAGAATGGGAACGTGTTTCTCTTCTCATAATAGTGAAATAACGTTCCTCTTGGTAAGACTATTATTTATGAGACCACGCGTGACACGATATATTCGATTTATTATACTCAGCTTACTTATATGTTGTACATGTATGTAAAATAAAAATATTCAAAATATAATAACTAATGAATTTAATTAAGAAATTTTATAAAGAAAATAAAATCAAGGAACATCTTTTCATTTCGAAAAAGAAAAAAGAAAGAAAGAAAGACACGATTCATCGAGAAATCTTGATGATCCAAGTAAAAATGAACTAATTGCAAGTATTCATAATTAAATTGATACTTCTCGATTTTCTCAAAAGTAGAATCTCTCAAGATAAAAAGTGTCATTTTTGTCTGGTATCGATTAGTTACGCATCGTTGTACAAGCTCTTCCAATTTAAATTTTAATTAAATATTAATGATATGCCACATTCGGGTGCACTCTAGAACGTAATAATTGAGCAAAGTTTCATCAAAAGCTTAGGGGTTTTGTATCTCGACAATACCCATGTTCCTTTGAGAAACTACGGAACTTACCTTTGTCTTGTTGATCTTCACGATGAAGTCGGAAAGGATCGAAAGGTGAATAAATAAAACGTATTTCTTAAGAATACCTTTGAAAACTACTTCGATGTATTTTCGTTGTAAAAGATTAAAATTTAATCTTGCGATCGTGTTAAATCATTCGTGCAGCCATTTATATACATATTTGAAAGTTTACGAACTTGATATGAAATCAATCATAATTTGATATTTTACAAACATACCTATGTACACATATGGAAATGTATTGGGATTTAAACAAACAACAGTTTCGGAATAAATCAATAGCGATCGCGAGATTAAATAAGTTTCTAGTACGTACAATTTAGGCGAATTCGTATCGTTATTAAAAGATCTCTGATTTACGTAACTTTACCTTCCGTTCCTTTGGTTCCCATAAATATTATATCGTACAATACGAATTAAATGTCCGAATGAAAGAGAAACGTTCATTATCGAGGAAACAATATCGCCGTTCCTAGTTAACGCAGCAACGATAAAACTACCTACGACGAAACTAATGACTGATGGACCTTGACTACTGCAGCAGCTTGAAGAGAGAAAACGAGATTATTTTGTTGCAAGAGACTTGTAATTGAATTTACGACCTTGCCTGTAAACGTTTGGAAACGTGATACGATAGAAACGTGGATGCACTTTGGACGAGCACGATCTAAAGTTGCTATGAAAATATTTAAAAGCTCTGCTAGAAAATATTCGATTCGCTATACTTTATAGTGAAATGTTTATCGAAATATACTGGCAATAAATCATTCCTTTAGAGACGCGTTACAAAACTAGAAGGGAAAAGATTTTCAAAGTAATTAGAGGTGGAAGTGGATTTCGTTCGACGATAACGTATTCGTGGTTATCCTCGAGGCACCTGCGTGTTTCTCTTGAAGCATTATCTATATACATATATACATATCCGTTATATATGTATACCGAGTTGAAATTAACGTGGTACGCTCGGCGTATTTGGTCGAGGCATTGCCTTCATAAACCACGGGAACATAACACGCAGGAGTCCGTTCAGAAGCTGCCGATCCAATTAACGCTACAACACTAAACCAACGACTGTGTACAATTAACAGCAATTAAGTGTGCATCTTCATTACGGCTAGGCGAACGCGCAAGCACAACACGTTCATACATGCCTCACCCTTGTTGCTCTTTTCTTCTCATACGTGGTTCGAGAAAGTCCGATCGATTTTCAACCATAGATGTGTTCGATGAAAGAGGAAAACGCCTTTTTATGAAAAATAAAGGCGAAATAAGCGTCGAACGTTCATCATTTACGCGTGATAACAAGCTTTCACGCTTCTCGAATATAACCCACGATTTTGAACGGTTGAGCGATGCGTTGACAGAGAATGCAATCGACATCTCGCAATTTATAATCGTTATCATCCACATCGACAGCTAAATTGGAAATGGAAAAGAAATATTTAATCAACTGAATCGGTTAATCGTATTTATGTATAAGAGATATTTCTACGGCTGCTATGTTTGAAGAACTGATTTACATGTCCATAAGTTCATGTTCATCCTCTGACGTATATAATCAGGTAACATGAAAGCTACGACAGCAGATGCACAGACGCGTATTACAGCTGCCATTCACACAAATCCTTGCAAATGTTCTAACTCTCCATACAGACAAAATGGACTATGGAAAAGAAAGAACTCACGAAAACTAAAGAAAGAAAAGTTTATCGTACTAAATTTATTTCCGAACTATACTCAACCGTAGCTAACTCGTTTATCGTATAATACATTGGCTACGATAACTGACGGCTTTCGGTTATCTTATTATATATAAGATTGTCGACAGTCTTTATAGTACTTCGAACGATCGAATTGGATTGCAAAAATTTCTTCTCAATGGCATGCAATTCCTTTCTTTTCGAAACATTTCGATTTTATTTACTCGAAATGAATTCGTAGACAAATGGATCTTTTCAAATCCACGATTTTCTATGGACTTTCGTGATAGTGAATGGTAATTTCTAAATAATCAATTTTTGCGTCCATTGAAATTTAAAATTTACATTTTCGCATGTTATTAGTTAAGAAACGAACCATTCCGCTTCTGAGAGATTTCCCACAGGAACTACCAAAGGTGACAACTGCATCGAGACATCGTGGCTTTTCTCTTTACTCGTTAAATAACTGTTCGTATATAACGGTACATGGAAGAATATTTTTAAAAGAAAATAGAGATCTTGATACGCTTGATATTTTAATATATTGTTGGATAAATTCAAATGTGTGTGTGTGTGTGTGAATCTATATAGTAGTTCGTTGAATAAAAATTTGCATTAAACACGAAATGTATTGCGCCTGGAAAAAGGCATCACTCCATACTTTATCGGTAATCATAATAGCAGATACCACACGTCGGTAAAAAACTCTTTAAGCTTTCATGGTAAGTGACGTAGGACATGCTCATGAATGAATACATTGCCTACCATAAGGGGTTTCAACAATTTCTTAAATATAACATTTAGAATTATAATTATTGATAAAGTATGGAACGATACCTATTTCAGTTAAAATCATGAAAAAATAAATGTAACTGATTAATAACAATCTTATTAACAATAAATTAAAGAACAAACGAATTAGTTACATTCTCGAGAATTTTATAATTATTTACGTAGTTCTCTACGAATAATTAGCAACGAAAAACCTCTTGGGATAAGTATCATAATAATGTCGTGAAAAAAAATTGTACATTTTTTTTTCTCTTTTTCTTTAATTAATAATATTTTCATCATTAATACAAAAGTATTTATCACCAAGGTAGACTAACAAGTGTTTATTTATGAAATGAAAGTTAGGCTTGTCATTGCAAGAAAAAGTAAAAAAAGAAATATGTTAGTATGGTTGTTTTCATAAAATGCATTGGGACGGTGATAGATGAAGGTAAAGAATCCTGGCCTTTGTTTCTGTACTGCAATATTTCATTGTACACACAACTGCCTTGTTTACCGCATTGCAAACAACAGCCGTAGACTCCGTATCTGCGCTTTACTCCGACTTGAGGCATATTTCATTGCGATAAAACCTGCACTTTCCATACATTTTACTCTGAATAAAGAAAATAGATATTGAATCGAAATACGCAAATATTATCTGTACGTTTTAAATACACCGACGATAACGTTATTTTTATTTATTAAAAAGAGAAATCATTCAATGAATGTAAAAATAATCGATGATTCATCGGATTACATCGGACTGGTACTATTATTTTAATGAATCCATCAGCATACGTTTTATCATTTATTTTTATCCAAAACTCGTGTTTAACGTTTGTTAGTATATCTCGAGAATAATCGAGAATGTAACAAGTAATGTAAAGAGTCTTTTGTAACTTAATAATGATAATATAAGAATCATAATTATATTAATATTGTTATTATCTTCTGATTATAAGGTATTGCCTTTTTCTCGAACGATAATAATGAACTTTCGACTTGACAATTTGATATATCTACTTATGTCTTATCTTTCTCATCTCGTCTTGTAAAACTTATTCTCGTAAGAGCATAAATCTATTGCGTTGTAAATTCTCTCTCTCTCTCTCTCTCTCTCTCTCGTTCTCTTGTGTGTTATCGATTATCGTAATTAAAATAAAAAATAAAAAAAAAAAACTGCATTTGGCGTTGATGAAAAACGAAGAGTTTTATTTTATATGCCAAACGTTAAAAGTTCACGCGGTGTTCCTGCGACTATTTTAGAAAGGATTCAAAAAGACTTCGAATGTCTTTCTCTATTGCTTCGTGAATAATGCAACACGATCTATAATAACTATCCCGACGAAGGTTAATAAAAATCGTCATTTCCCGATATTTCTGTTTCTCGATCGATACATAAGAATACGAAAAAAAAGGAGGTCATATTGAATAACTCAATTCTTTCGAACGAATGTGGATTTGAAATTTCCAATACATACCCTTGCATAAGAGGTTAAAATAGAGAATCCGTTTCCTCTTATATTTTCCTGAAAATATTTTTAAGAGTAGAGGAACTTGACTCGAAAGAAGCTTGAAAAAAAAAACGAAAAAAAAAACAAGAAAGAGAGAATATAAAAAATATCAAAAAGGACAACGTTTAAATACGCCTGAATGGGTCTTATTCAAACACACTTTTGCATTTTCCGATCATCGTTTTATTTCTTCAATGAATTATATGAATGTATAATATAAATCGCTAGAAAGTGCTCGGATTATATATTTCCTTTCTGCTTCGTTCGAACAATACAAGTATAGATTTGATTTGACTACGTTGAAACAACATCGATCTAGCAAAAAGAATTCCTGATGGCACAAATGTTTTTTCAAGCGGACCACTACGAATCTAACGGTATGATGATAATCGGTCGGTATGATACTTAAATAAAGAAAAACGGAGAGAGAGGGAGAGAGAGAGAAACACAAGATAGGTAAAATTGTACGACAATCGATAAAGTACCCATCTCTCGTAGTAACCTATTTCTGAGAACGAGGTTATTAGCATTTTCAAGCTATATTACCTGCGCAAAATTATAAGCTTTAAATACATATATATATATATATATATACCTTAAGAATAAAGCTAAGCATAATTAATATACTTGGATTAATATTTAAGTATAGAATTAATAAGTTGAATGGATGATTTAAAATGGTAATTTCTTCTTCACAGAAAACGCAAGTCGATGGTGTTGGCTAAATGGTACATGGGATAGTTATTCAAACTATTCTTCGTGCCGTGACATTCGACCGTTGAACATTGAAGCTGATGTAGAAATTACGACAAAAATATATTTCATTGGATATAGCTTGTCCCTTTGTACTCTGGCGATAGCCGTCTCCATATTTTTATATTTTAAGTAAGTACGATCTATTTTGATAAGGTAAAAAATATTTGTAGCCAATTAAAAAAGTCACGTGACAACACTCTAAACATTCTTTTCTCCTTTTATTATGATATTGCAATAAAAAGAAACATCTGTTACATAACACCTGATATTTTATTCCACCACCATGAGTGCTTTTATTGAGGTACATTTCTCTTTGTGAATTCAGAAATGGATTTTCCGTGTTTGATTATTTTTCGAACGTATATGGAAACGTAATATAAGACGTTTTATTATCGAGTAATTGAACGTATTTTTTTTTTCTCTCTTTTTGTTATAGGGAACTGAGATGTCTAAGGAACAATATACATATAAATTTAATGTTCACGTACATTCTGGCTGACCTCATGTGGATATTAACTACTGCAATGCAGGTATAGTTAATAATCGTTATGTGAATCTCTTATTTATCAAAACTTTTTACGATAATAGTATCCTCATAATTTACCTTTCGTATATATCTCCAAATAATACGAAATAATAATATTATAAATCATTAAATACCACGATAAGCGATCCTGAACGATCTTGAATATCTGTACATTATAAAATTATCACAGATTTTACTGATCGGCCGTAAAACGAATTAATTATCTCTAGCACTCGTGCTCTTTCTTCGACACGATTTCGATCGAATAAGCTCGAGTAATGTATCCTTAATCTCTTTCACGATTTATAGATTAAAAATTCCAGATTAAGTGGCAATCGAAGTAGTTTCTAACGTATGAACGTTTTGTATAATGAATAAATTAAAAACGACGATGTCTCATTAAAATAATTTGCAAATCAAAATCATTGCTCAACTTCTTTTCTTATTAGGTCTCTATGCAAACAGACATACCAACTTGCGTCACGTTCTTCTCTCTTCTTCATTATTTTCAATTGACCAATTTCTTCTGGATGTTCGTCGAAGGTCAGTATTATGTTATATTAAACACAAACGAATATACGAAAAACGATTTTGTTATACTATACGTTAGTGTTATATGTAAATCCGAATAAAACATTAAAGAAATTTCCTTAGTTATTCTCTTATTGCAGGATTGTATCTCTATTTGTTAGTTGTAAGAACTTTTACGGGAGATAATATTCAACTAAAGATGTGTCTTGTCATAGGTTGGGGTAAGTTATTTCGTTTGATACTTTTTCATTGATAAATTTCGTATAAAATGTTCTAACTATTCTGTATTGTCACTTTTTCACGTATAATCTGTAAGTTTGATTTGAAGGTGTTCCAATTCTCATCATAGCTATTTGGGGCATCGCCAAGTCTCTTGTCACTCAAGGAAATCAGGTATAAAGATGCCAAATTAAATAAATCAAAGTATTCGACATTAAAAGAGTCGATGACATCGATCATATTTTACAGAATGTCGCACTTTGGAAGCATTGTCCATGGATGACACCACATTCCTACGATTGGATTTATCAAGCATCTGTCATTACAGTTCTTGCCGTGAATGTGATTTTCTTGTTCTTGATCATGTGGGTGAGTATATTTAGATTTTAAATAGAACGAAATTTTTCTATTACGTTAACTCGATCATGGACGTTAACTCGATCGAATTTATCGTCATTTCTGATAGGTACTGATCACTAAGTTATGGTCTGCAAACAATGCAGAAACGCAACAGTATAGAAAAGCTAGCAAAGCTCTGTTGGTGCTGATACCACTTCTTGGAGTGACATACGTTCTGGTTCTCGCTGGACCAACGGAAGGTCAAGCAGCTAATGCATTTTCTTACACCCGTGCTGTGTTACTTTCTTCTCAGGTAATATTACGACAGAAAGGTTTTCTAACGGTAAGCTTTTGTTACACTCGCCATTAGAACGGAGAGAGAAACTTTGGAGAAAAGCTTTTAGAAGAATAGGATCATCTTCTAAAAGTTTCAACCGTTTGGAAAGTTAATGCACGTTTTGTTACTGTCGCGATCATTTTTTTTTCTTTCTTTCTTTCTTTCTTTCTTTCTTTTCTTTTTTTCAATGAAATCCTAGAAAGTAATAGTTCTAAAAAGAATTAAATAAAAAAAAAAAAGTGTGGGGAAGGAAATGGAGAGATTTAAAATCTTCTTTTCTACGACAGGGTTTGCTGGTGACGCTATTCTATTGTTTTCTCAATACCGAGGTGCAGAATACGCTGAGACATCACTTTGCAAGGTGGACGACGTCGCGTGATCTTGGCAATAGTCGAAGGTATTACAAGAATTGGTCTCCGCGCTCAAGAACAGAAAGCATAAGGTACTTGAAGTCCGCGCCGAAGACGCGCACGTCTTAAAATCGCTTTGCGGTGCTTCAAGACGTTGAAAGAACGCAGAAATGAGGAACGTGAACGCCTCTCCTCTTTTAATATTATTTTATAAGACGGCCCAGATAGAAAATCGAGAGAAGCTGCGTTTCTTCAACGATAAATCTTATCGAGAAATAATAAAGGTATATCTAAAAAAGAAAAGAAAAGAAAAGAAAAGAAAAAAGAAAAAGAAAAGAAAAAGAAAACCTGTAGAACAAAATTTTGTCGCGAAGAAAATATAACGTATATCAATAAGGCGTATATTATTGCGTTAAGATTTTTAAATCGTGCTACGACGAGAGAATGACGCCCTCGTCGAAATATTCTTGATAGCAAAACGATAACGCTTTCTCAATGATCTTCAGGCTATACGGCCAACCTTCAAATCCATATCGTAAAAGGGAATCTACGGTAAGTGAAACGACGACCACAACGGTGATAGGTCCGAATTCAACAACAACGTTTCTGGACAAATCTAAGAAAGCCATTTCAGAAGACTCAAATGAATAAAGTTTTACACGAAGCGAATTTCGGTGGGAGGAGAGACTGGTAAGATCATTAAGCGCGAAGAGACTCATTGTAGAAGTATCTTTTCATAAGTGTCGTCGTATTATTAATTATGACGTTAAAATAATGATATATATATGTGTGGATATGTGTGTGTATATATATATATATACACACATATTCACATTGTATATGTTCTAGATTGCCTCTAAATTTTCAACTCATCTTTGTTCGCTTAAAAAAATCTCCAATTTTTCTACCAGCCAAATTATGATATACAGTAGATATTAGTAAAAATTAAATTGATCCAACACTGCTATATGAGGTAATAAATATTATATTATTATTTTTTAATAAGATTATAAGGCTCCTTTATTTTTCCACTTTTGTCTTATTTAGCAATAATAGAATCTTTTTTTTTTTGTAATATTTAAAAACACGAAAGAAACTGAAAAATGAGATTAAAGAATTTATATGAATATGTATAGGGTATGGGTATATGTATAGGATATATGTATAGGTATGTGTATAGAAATTAATTTTTAGTTGTATAAATCCATATCATACATTTATATTCCCCGAATATATGCATGTTCATATATACATAATAATATTCTATGCACACTCCCTAACTTATGGCACAGTACGACTAAAATCATCTCTGTATAGTATTATATCTAATTGTTTAAATGAAATGTTGATTGCATATAAAATAATATAAGAGCATGTAACATTAGGTTATACGATTGAGATATTCATTTTTAATTTTTGAATTTTCACCTTTCAAAGATAAATTAGATATTAATTATCAACTAGACTGAATATTATTTTAAGGATATATGCGGCAATAACTCTGGCAAATATTAAGGTAATACGCGAAGTAACTCTACCAAATACACCCGCAGATAAACAAAGTTACGCCATAAATATGTAACTGTATTACAGAATATTACATATTTACTAACTATTTTACGAACAAAGTATTCCTAATCTGAAAAGAAAAATGAAAATTTATTGAAAATTGTATAACGAGGAGCTTAAATATCTGTACCTGACGTTCCAAAATTCTACCAAAGTATATAGTTTATGCGTAAGCATCTCTTTTATCAAATCTTTTATTATAGTATTACAAGATCACTGGAGCACAATTATACTTGACGATACTTGAAAATAACGATCTCGGTAAGTTTAATTAGAAATTTTTTAGTAGTAAAAAGTATTGACTATAATTACGACTGTAAGAATAGAATTTATTTTCTAGAAACTATAAACTTTGTGATTGAATTCATAAGGCAGACATAAATATAAATTATAATTTAAAATTTAATTGTATTAAAACTAATATATTCATATGTGTATATTCATATCTGTACACATCTTAATGTATATTCATATCTGTACACATTTTAAAATTTTCAAACTAACACTAACACTAACTTTTATTCGTTCTCTGTATGATATATTTTGATGTTATATTTTTTTAGCATCGATTTAAAAGTTCTGTTTTCAAACTCTGATCCTTTATCGGTATATTATGGATAATCTTTCGAAATTTTCCAAAGCTCTTCGTAACTCCATTTTTTTTTTCTTCAGAGTTTCACTTCATGCAATGTCCTCTCTAAACATTTAACAAAATGTAATCTTAACTCGTGAATTGAATAGATATTATTAACTCCAAAAATTCCTAAACTAAGCTTTTTTTCATTGATTTCAAATTAATATTGAAATGTTTAATTCCTATTCCTTATTTTTTAGATATTAATATTATTAAGAATTAATTTAGTATTTATTAAATTGCCAGGAACAACGTATCATCGAATGAAGCTATTTTAAACCTAATCTAATAAGTCTAACATACATATATAATACTTTATTTTATAGAAATAAAAATATATATTACGTATATTGAATTAATTGTATAGAAAATGAAAAATATTTAATCCTTAATCGCTTCCTATAACGTGGCACAAATGAAGAATATAGCATATATCTAAATATGCTTATTTTATCCTCATGTGTATCTTTACTCATTGCAATTTCAGTGTTTCTCACAATTACTTTTTTTAATATTCGTTTTGTGATTTTATAAAACCCTAATTTAATAATTCTAATATAACTTGACTTTATAGAAAAGAAAAGAAGAAAAAAATATATATATATGTAGGTATATTATTCATGAAAAATAAAATTCTGAATTTAATTTAATTCAATTTAACTTTAAAAATAGCCAAGAAAACGAAAAATTTTCGATCTTAATCTAAACAAAATTTTCTTTCCACAACACGTGGCAAAAGTGTATACATTCTAGTATATTTATTTCAACTTCGTGTACACTTTATTCAGTGCAATTAGTTTCCACAATTGCCATATCATATGTTTCGTAACTATGAGTTTACTAGAATTTATTTTTATAGAAATAAGAAACATACTACACATGAAAGATAAAAATATGAATTTAATTTAATTAAAAAAAAAAAATTAAAAGAGTGAAAAATGTGTGAGACGCGACTTTAATAATAAAAATTTACGCTTCATAGCTATGACTTTACCGTATAACTTGATTTTATAAGAACAGAATCATGAAATTGAACTTTAGAAAAGAAAAAAGTGAACAATTTATGACCCGACTTTGACACAAAATAAAAAATAATTATATTCGTTTACGCAGAACAATATACGACCGAATGTTACATCATCTCAGTTTTCCAAATCTATTTTTACACCCACCATCGTCAGAGCATTTTGAGTGACAACATGATAAAATATATATGACTAAGAGTCATTCTTGAAAGATTTGAACATTCTGAGGAATCTTCGAAAATAATTTAAAATCTATAATCGACCTTTTAAGTTACTATTTGTGGATACCTTTTTGGCATGATAGTCTCTTGATTAAAAATGTCCATCGTTCTAAAAGTATAATAAAATTTGGCATATTCCAATGATTAATGATAAAAAATTAGAATCGTCTTTAATTCTAAAATATAAAAGAAAAGCGGCGATCGTAACATCCCTGAAAAGAAAAAACTTAATCTTTTTGCACAAAAGATAATTACTGCATTTTTGTCAAGCAATATGTCTTGGTTGAAAGATCGATTATTGACTATGCAAAGTATCAATACTATTTCTAATACCACACAGTTGTAATATCCGAAATTATGATAATACAACATTTTATACAACATATAAACATTTTCGCACATTTACTCTTAACTGTTCATTATGTATCATTTAAGTTTTATATTTGGATAAAATTTAAATTTCATATTTCTTTCAGTTTTCTCTATCAAATATTTTTTCATTTCTTTCAATTTTCCCTTTGAAATATTTTCATTATTACTCTCAGTTCTACCTTTGAAATAATTTCGTTTTTCTGTTATATCTTTTTTTTCCTGATAATTGAAAAATTCATTTCGTTTCACGTTAACTATCCTAGCTCGTGGACAATCAATGAATTTATAATTAGAATCTATCGACCGTGCAGATATATACGAGTACATTTACTCGAATGCCCTAAATAATAATTGTAATCGATGACCTATTACATATTAACATTAACCTTTGAACTTTTTACATTGAAAAATAAAATCGGATTGAAATAAAGAATGCAATTTCTCTTATAATCCAAAGACCATCCATCGCGAATATTTTCTTGCTAATTCTTTATTAGAATTCGTGAATATCCATGAATACCGATGTACCCATGTATAATTAGTTCGCTACGAATTACGATGCAATGCATGTTTTTTACATTACATGCTGTATTTTTATGTATTAAAATGATTAATATACCGTACATTCCATTCATTTCGCAAAAGAAAAATATTAAAAAGTGCATTGAAATATTCAAAATGCAAATAATTATAAACGTATATGAAACAAGAAAACCTACTCTTGATTTAATAAATAAATGCATATACTATAAATCAGAAAATAAGAAATCATTCTCAAATAAATCTCCGAAGAAAAATGTACTTGTGATTACTCGATAATCTTTTATAAATTAATCACAATCAACGATTGAGTCAAACGGGAGGAACTTAAAAATTCACTTAATACTTAACAAATTCTGCGATGGCTCCAAAACACTTTGTCCACGATTTAGGACAAAATTGAGAGAAGTTGATTCGTAGATAGTTGAAAATGAGATAGACCGACATCTAAATTGATTGAGATCCTTTTCAATGATGTATTAACTTTAGTAGGCAGTAATTATTTATTAACGGAGGATCACTGAATTTACTTCGCGAAACTCAACTCTCTGTTTGTGTTATATAAATACAGTCTGTGCGACTGTTAAAATAGGAAAATACTTTGCGAACAAACACTGACGACTGCATTGCACGCAGTCGATGCAAAAACACTTGTTTAAATCTTAAAACGCGAACGAACAGACACCGCTTTTACTTCGCGATTATTTCATTTTTATTTTAGCGATACATGTTAGCAAACACTCGATCCCTTTATTGTTTCGCGCACGATTGCAATGAAGTTCTGAAACAGAGAAAAATAAAAACAATAATATCATTATTACAATAAAGAGTTATTGAAATTATTAAAGAAATACTTGATACAATATATTACATTTGAGTCTTCATTAATGGTCACACAGTAGATATCCTGTCGCAAAATAATAAAAACGCTTATGATTACAAAAACTAGAAATAAGTTTTTTATCACGACCGACTCTAGTTCGCGATTATATATGTTATTGTTTAAATATTAATTGATTATACTTCGTATACGTCATATATTGTTTAAATAAATATAAAATAATCGAAATTATAAATTATTTAAGCCGTATGCAAAGAGAGAATTTCGATGTTAGCTCGTCGGAATACAAATGAAAAGTGATTCGATAACGCATAGTCCCTTGATCCTTTGTTTTTGCTGACATTATATATATAAACAACGATTTTAAATTTGAAATTTAAATGTACTGAAATATTAAATTAAAATTATTTTACATATATTTAATTAACATTTATTAAGAGTTATGTAATGTTTAAACAAATATATTATTGTTTAAATATTAGTTTATTATATTTTATATACATTAAATATTGTATAAATCAATATAGAATAATCAAAAGTGTAAATTGCTTAAGCTAATTAAAATTGTTTTATATTTTAACATGTGTTTCGAGTTATGTAATGTTTAAACAAATATTATATTATTTAATTAATTATACATTATACATTGTTTAAATAAATGTAAAATAATTTACAATATAAATTATTTAAGCTTAGAGGATAGAGCTTTAATATTTTAATAAAGTAAACCTTTTTCAAAAATTCTAGAAAGTCATCTATCTCTTTGTTTAAACCTTCATCTTTAAAATCAAAAGTTATTCATTAAAATTGATCAAAAATTATGCATAAATTCATTATTAAAAGTAAACTATTATAAAACCAGGAATGATGGACAGTTATAAGGGTATTCACCCAATATTTTAAGATGTGTAAGACCTTAGCGACCACTGTGGAAAAAAAATGAAGCGTGTAAGAAACTTCGTTCCTTCTCATGATTTATCGCATCCATATGTTTGCTTGATGGGTATGTTTTTCATACTGTCGGCACGCGTGTATTGAAGAAACGAATTGACAATGAGATATCAGACAATGTACAATGACACCGACTTCTATTCTTTCATCGTTCTTTCTTTCAAGGAGTCGATTATTCACATTCTTACAAAGCAATTGATTTTCACGCTATATAGATGCATAGTGAGAGAGCTTTAACCGTTTGACATGAAGGTGAAGTAGCGCCACTGTGTCTTCATAAATTAAAGAAAAACAGCTAAAAGTAGGATTTACGCCATGAATTCTCATAGTCATAATTTTTATCCAATTTTAATGATTAAAGACTCATTCGAAAAATGAAGGTTTTTTACATGAGATTGTCTTCCCAAATTTTCAAAGCAAGCTTTTATTTGCGTGATAATCATTTTTAAAAATTAGTTATTTTTAAACATGATTTTTATAAGAAAAGTAACATTTTTCAAAAATCTGAAAAAACAATTTCATATCTTCGTTCGTCTTTTTTATTTTTTTTTTAATTTTGTCATTTAATATTCGATAGTATTTATTAAGGATGTGCAGATACCTGAAATTATGGGTCGGGTCGGGAATATTTTTCGAGTTCAGAATCCCAAAAATTTGTCGATACAGACATATTTAGGTAAACGTGATTCAAAACATAATTTTTCTGTTTAGTTATGTAGTTAAACTTTGCAGTTATGATGTAGTTCTAAGTAAATACAAAATTGCATACTATGTATATACTCTTATGCTCTTAAAATCAACATAAATAGTAAATTATCTGCCAAAATGATGACTAAAAAGTATCTTATTGAATATTTGTTTCTCATCTTTTTCCATGTGAAAATTTTCTTGCATTTTAATAAGTTAAAATTTCTTGACTTTAGCTGTTGTTCCATTAAATAATCTATTTCATTTTATTATAATTCGATATGCTGCCTATTATAGTTCACTTTCATTTTGATAAATTTTATTAACATAAACATGTTTGTAGATTTACCAAAATGTCTCTGTCTTAACTAGTATCATTCATCTTTTTATACTTATACACTATCTTTTAGAAAATAGTTTTAAAATCCTATTAATTAGCTAACTGTCTGCATTTAGTCTGGCTCCTCACCGTAAGCCTATCTGATACAGTAGTACTCATTCAGCATAACCTTATGGATCATTGAAGCACGCAAGCTCCACCACCACGACAAGGTAGCAGACTGTTGGAAGAGCCTCTATATTTTTTTTATTTTCTTTCCTATTTCTATTTCCCTTATTCTTTCTCTAGATAATTCTTTTTTCAGCTTATTAACTTAAATTGAAAAGAGTATTCCACTATTACTATTTTACATCTTCCTTTCTTACAAACTTATATTTTTCTCTTTCATCCTTATCAATGTTTTCATTCAAATTTGTTCCATTCGTTATCTTGGAATTGTATTAGTCTTTCTACTTCCTTATTAAATTTTTTTTCAGTTTTACTCCATTCTTCTTATTCTTTCTTCTTCTAGTCCAATACTATCATTATCTTTCCTGCTATTCTTACATTTATATCTTTTCCGATCATCATCAAATCATTATTTTTCTTTTCTATTCCATTACTTAACTTTTTTATTTTTCTAAGATTCTATACAAAATTAAAATCACTATTAATACATTTTGAACAAAAACTGAAAGCAACATAAATATTCTTATTGAAATTATCTCAGTAATAGATACAATTGTCTGTTTATTTTGAGACCACTCATTTTCAATTGTTTAGCGACAAATGACTGCATACAAAATTAAATTTAAAAAGGAATTACTAAATCATAAATAATCATAATATCAAAATGTCAACAGGGCTTGAAATTGTTCCGAAAATAATTGTTTCGAATTATTAGATATCAATTTTGACTGAAAAAAAGCAACCTACTTAATAACATTGTTGTTAGACGTCACATTTTCTTGATTATTCCTAAACATTAATTGTGAAAATAATAATTACAAATTCTGAAAATATGAACCATGATCGTCCAAAACACACGTCGAAAATGATGAAACATTTCTCTCTCTTACATATCAGATCAAACAGAATAAATTAAAACAAGAAAGAAAGAAATCGTGCACGTTCTATATTTGTAATTGACGCTTAGAGGGCTCCCCTATCGCGCCTTTTCTCCTCTCGATATTTGCATATTCCCTAAATATTCTTTATAACATTCTATATACAATGAAAAAAATTGTGCAAGCTTTTACCTAGTAATTTTCCTTTTATATCTGCTTTAAGACATCAATGGAAAAATGAAACTTTTTTTTAACAAACTGAAATTAAAATATTTATAAGATGATAAATGAACTGATCAAAGGTTATAATGTAGAAAAAAAGAATAAATAACAAAATGTTTTTCTTAACGACGAAAATTTTGCTTTTCGTATGCAAACTCTTTAATCGTATAATTTAATTGAATAATTTTATGCAAGCTTATAAAAATCATATGCAATTTCAATCTCAGCGATATTCCTCTTCTTCATTATTTTTGTCAATTTCAAATGGCTTAATATCGATAGTACTACGTACATTTTCATGATTATATTAAAAAATTGTGATAAAGTATCAATCCATTTGAAATTTTAACAGTCCTAAAGTTAAATTTTTAATTTCTCGTTCACTGTTCTATTAACGTGACTATTAAAAAAAGAAATTTTCAATTTTATGTCAAGTAATCCTTACGTCAGCATAAACATAAGACGATTGCGTCACGTACGATGCATTATTTTATTACACAACTGCTGATCCTCGCATGTGAAGTGTAATAAAAAATAAAAGTTACTATGTAAAGAATGCGTGTATATATATATAAAATAAAAATGGTTTACCTGGACTTGAACAAGAAAAAATACGTTTGATGCGCGGTGTACTTGTATATGAATAAAAAAGGATAAAAAAACAATATTATAAAGTTAAGAAATGGATCTGAGACTATATTGCGAATTCTATGAATATGAATTAATTTTTACATTCAGTGATAATTTAATATTACATCAATAGCTGTATATTGTTCATATTGTTACTGTGTCCACATTTATGTAAGACCTAACAATACTTTGTACAAGTTTTATGATACACATATATTATGATGTGATTCAGTTTATATATCGTATAACATGATATTTTGGAATAACGCTTGTGCAGAATAATCCTTCCCTTGTAGAAAGAAACGAAGTTATTCGTACATAACGTCATAGAAAAAAATGTTCCATAATCGAATTTCACTTATTTTTCCATCCGATGTTTGGAAAGTTGAAATCTACACTTATATGCTTGCATAAACAAGCATTTTTTCATCTACTCAGTTTGATGGTATTAACCTTGAAGTATCCTCATGATTTTGATACTTTGGTTTTCCATGAGTGAAAGGTAAATATCTGTACTTGATCATATGCTGAAAGTAATTTATATGCATGGATATATTAGTTTCAATTAATCGCGACTAAATAAGAAGCTATTACTATGATCTTATTTATCTTAATTTTCTATAGATTTATGAAAATAAAAATTATAAAATCTTACCTTAATTTGACGCTTCATTGTAATACAGAATAATGTTATGAAATACATAACTAATATTGGCCAAAATACTGGTATATTAAAGAAATCAAAAAAAGTGCATATCATAGCAAAGATTGTAGATTTTATCACAGAGTACCAAAATTTAAATTCAGGCAATCTTCTTATAAATGGCCTAAATTCTTCGTTGGCTCTTGTAGGTAACTCTGGACCTTCAATATCTATAAAAATGTTATAAAAAAGAAAGTTATATATAGGATAACTTTAAATACAATATTATTACAATAAGTCGATTAAAGAAGGTACCATCCAAATCCATTGCAGGATCGATCTTCGGTGTAAGGAATGCTATGAATAAATTCAAATGATAAATTCCTAATGCATATGTTACAATATACCATCCCTAAAAGAATACATAAATGTTATAAACTCATCTTATTATTAGATATTACAAAATATATATTTACCTGAGAAAGGAATATACGTAGAACAAAAATGACTACTAGAAATAAAGCAAACATCCATCTTGATACAACATGTGGAGTCCACAAGTCTAAGTATCGTTGATGAATCTTTAAAGTAATATATAATTTATAAGATATTAATATATGAACTGTTACACAAAAAATTTTGATAATCATGTAATGTCTCATTTTAATATGAAACTATATATCTTATACAAAATAATTGTCAATAAAGAAGTCTTGCTAACCTGTGACATTCTTGATATTGTTTGGATAAAAACATTCCGTCTGGCTGGACCACCGAGATCCTCATCTTGCATCATTTTACTTTCCTAAAGTATAAATATAATATCTATTATACTCTGGCTTCAATTTATAAAAAAAATTGTTGAGCACTACACAACAGTTGCTGCATATATCCAAAAACGATTAATGCTGATATCTATTAATCATTTATGCTAAAATAGCTATATATAGCATTACACAATCTTAAACACATCAAAATTATTTAGATACAAATATAAACCGATTATCTTAATTTCTCATCGGCAAAAAATACCTCGATGACTTAAGCAAGATTATAAATCGACGTGTAATTAAAATATTATCAATAGAAACTCAAGGTTGTAGATACGTCGTGGTAAGTGTTGAAAAATTATCTCTAGAATACCCCTATATTTATTCAATTATATGATAAAATGAAAAAACTCCATGCTTAATTAAAAATATCAGAAGGAAGCTTCCAATTTGTCATGAGCGGCATGTTCTAAACTTTGTGACTCTTATGTCCTATTAACCAAAGGGAAAATAAACGAAGAGGTATGTACCTAACCTCGTCATCTTATAACATTCAGCAATAGTCGCACGACTTCAACATATAATATACCCAGCATCGAATTACCTAAAGTGTCCGCCGTTCTCTATTAATCTGTACAATCAATTCTTTAAGATTTAGTTAAAAAAATATAACACGTCACAACATTAATGGGATACTATGATTAGACGTTCTATAGAATTTACAAAATGCTTTATCTTTGTCAGCACCATCTCGTAGGGACAAACTGTTAAAAACCTCGTTCGGATGTAACTACATATTTTAGGTTTTCGATGACCGAAACTGATTGGTGAGCAAATGGATATAGTTATAACCGTAGTAAGCTACATGAAATTTTTTTAACTAAAATATGATTTATTAAATATATAATATAATAAGGAATGTAATTCTGAGGAATAAGCTAGTCTAAAAAAGATATAAATAGAAGAAGAACGAAACAAAAGATGCATAACGAAAACAAAAACAAAAATTAAATCTTTCAACTAGATGTCCTTCTCACGTAGTGCTAGTGATTTTCATCACACCGACTTAAAACCCGTCACACAATGAAAGAATATTTTTGTGGAACTGACGTATAGTAACCAATCAGATTTTAATAAAATATGTAGATAGTTTTATAGTCAGTTGATCGACTTCAATTTGGTGCCACTTAAATTTGAAAAACTTCCGAAATTTACTACTAGATAGTGCTTTGATTATCTCGGCTTTCGGTTCGGAATCCTGTTTCTCTTTACTTCATCTATAACCAATGATAAAAGCAACTTTTTACTAACCAATATCTTATTCTGTACTTTTCTCGAAGAATTTTCCATCATCTTCTTCAGCCGGTACCTCCATTTTGTTTATTTCAACAGCGGAGAGTATCAAGATATCGCGGAAATTATATTACTCAGCAACGTTTAGCTTTTTAATAAGATAGTGACCATTAAAAAAACATGTCTCACGGAGGTAGAAATGAGTGTAGAATTTATGTGGGCAATTTGCCACCGGATATAAGAACAAAAGATATTCAAGATCTTTTTTATAAGTTTGGTAAAGTTACATTTGTTGACTTGAAAAATCGCAGAGGTCCACCATTTGCTTTTGTTGAATTTGACGATCCAAGGTAAGATTTATTCGAGTTAATTAATTAATTTGTAATCTCTATTATTTACATATTTAATTTTTTTTTTTGATACGTAAATATAATAAATTATCATTTTCTTTTTGTATATTTTTATATATTTTCTTTATAATTATATTAAACATTATTTCTTAATATATAATTATCTAATTTTTTGTCAATTCTTACTACATTAAATTTACATTATTTTGAACATATTTTTCATTATAAAACATATCCTTTTTATAGAGATGCGGAAGATGCCGTACATGCCAGAGATGGCTACGATTACGATGGTTACAGATTGAGAGTTGAATTTCCAAGAGGTGGTGGACCTAGTAATAATTTTCGTGGAGGTCGTGGAGCAGGGGACACTGGTAGAGGTGGCCGTGGTGAAATGAGTAATTCTCGTGGACGTGGTCCTCCAGCTAGACGATCTCAGTATAGAGTTCTTGTTACCGGTTTACCACCATCTGGAAGTTGGCAGGATCTAAAAGATCATATGCGAGAAGCTGGTGATGTGTGCTTCGCGGATGTTTATAAGGATGGTACTGGTGTTGTTGAATTTTTACGATATGAGGATATGAAGTATGCTGTAAAGAAATTGGACGATTCAAGATTTAGGTCTCATGAGGTATATACAGCTTATAAATTCATGACGTAAATCAATTTCTTGAACACGTTTACGCCGGCGCGTACCATCGGTGGTTCGCGTTCGACTCTCGTATCGGCGCGGCGCTTACCACCGATGGTTTGCGCACGAATGTTATATACGCTTGAATTTTTCGTCAGAGTGAGCGTACTACCAAAAATTTAGTACGTTTAGTAACTGAAAAAAATTGCCATATAGTTAAAATTTTAATATTGGAAATTTAATGTATATTAATCGAAAAAAAAGCATTAATACGAGCAGAGAGAAATGCAAAAACAAGTGCCAGCGTGAACGTGTTAATACAAAATTAATTTATAGATCCTTACATTGATTTTTTTTTATATTTGAATTCTATAGGGAGAGGTAGCGTACATACGTGTAAAAGAAGATCACAACAGTGGTGACAGAGGACGTAGTGAGGATAGAGAAAGGGGTAGAAGTCGTTCGCGCAGCTACAGTCCACGACGTCGTGGATCTCCAACATATTCACCGTTACGGCGTAATTACTCGCGCTCAAGATCCCACTCCAAATCTCGATCGTACGACTAGTGTGTACGTATACGTTTCACATGGTAATATAAGTAAATGTTTATTGATATTTGCTTTACCATGTTTTATTATTGCTGATTTAAAATTTGATTATGGAAACTTCAATCCAATTAGACTTTGTAAGAATTATGAAAATAGCTTTTCTGACATTGCTAGAATATTTAATATTCTATTTAACACATGGATTGGGCACATTCCTATTGTATGGAAAACATAAGCATAAACAAATTTGCAACTTTTCTTTTTTTAATTTGGTGATTGTTGATAGTTGAATCAGCAATAATATGATATATCAAATAATCATAAAGTATAATAAGTTTCAATAGCAAGTTTCATAATAACAGTGAAAAGGAATTGTGCTCACAATCGACTATTAATCAAGAATTATGCAAAGCTATACCGGTTAGGTCACTTGTACATTATAAAATACATTCCTTTATATTTTCAAACTGGTTCTCTTCACAATTACATATAAAGCATGTAACAATTTTAAAGTACCGTTAGTAAAGAGATTGGCGATCCACCTTCAATGATCATGCATTGATTAATGATATCTGCAACAGAATGTTTGATGCTTCCAAACAACCAGTGTAATTATTCATACTCAATGATCTGCAGTATATTTCTTAATGACACACTAGTTACTGTGGAATCCGGTAGGCATATTACAGTACCAAATCCAGTGTGTGATTTTTTTATCATTCATATTTATTTATCAACATTCGTAAAAATAAACATATTACACAGAAATTTGTCTAACCTATTAAGATTTAATATTTTTTTTTTTACTTTTAATCTTAGTCTGCTTTATAATTGAACTTATGGCAAAATTATAGTTCTATATATGAGATAAGAAAAATAAACTCTAAAATTAAATCGCTTAAATGAAACCATTTCTATAGACTGAAGTAGATAAATTGAAATATTTTTTCATTTCTATATCACTTTAATAATAACGATAAATAAAAAGTCATTCAATTGAGATAAATAACTAGAACATCAATTTGAGATAAATAACTGCAGTATTAGAAGCATAGTTTTGATAAAAACATTCTGTCCTTCGATTAAAATATGTATCATTTATTCAATTATGTTTGGCATATGTGGATCTTAATAAATTATATGAATTGTGTGTCTTTTGATTAGCTTATATATTAATTTTGTAGATTTCATGGCCTTTCTATAATTATGCCATTAGTTAAAATTTTTGTGTTTCAACTTTTCAGTACTAATATTTTGTATTAAATTTCACTGAAGGTACTGAGATATCTTGATTGTAAATTATTGCATACAAAACTGTTGCATGCCATAATTACTGTTTATTTAATGTATCCTATAATCTGTTTTCATCCACTATAGAACCAAATAATGTTACCATAAAAGTTTGTGAGAGTGTTTTTTTTCAGCAAATTTGATATATGCATACATATACATAATCTATATACACATTAGACATTTTTTTCTAACTGCCTAATTGCCACATATATAAATCTATATTTGCTTTACAACCATGTATCTTTTTTTTTTTTAAAGATACTGATAAATTTTGCATGATATGAATTTTTTTTCTATAAAGTACATTTTGTGACTATTATAATATTCTTCAACTTATTTCTATTTTGTTAAAAAAAAAATAATAATATTCACGATATATAGAAATAATTAAAAAATTGCAATTAATTGATATTATTTATATTATACTCATTATAGAAACATTGAGGTAGAGTTTTACACATTGCTTTTTCAAATATTTCAAATCTCCTTGTTTATTATTATTATTATTATTATTATTATTATTATAATCCACCTAAATTTGATATAATACTAATTATAATTATGGGTAGGCAAATATGTTAAAACTGTAGAGATTATATTTTCACTGTTTATTCCTATTTAAATTATCATAAAATCTAGATACTTTTACATTTGATGTAGTATAATTACAATTCTTAATTGTATATAAATATTCTAATGAGTAAATGAAATGTACAAACTGGACAGTGGTGCATGTATGCCTACGGATATCTAATTTTAAAAATACAAAATTTCTGTTGAGATCTGGCATAAAAGAGTATCTTACAAATGTTTATGAATATGATGAATTAAGTGATTGTTGATGGTAGATAATGGTAAATTTATTTTACCATATAGGATTGCGATTTGTAAAATTTAAAGTAAAAATTTTCTTAAGTTTTGTTACAAAGATTTCAATTGTCCTGACATACGCACATATAATATCCAGCTAAAGCATTTTATCCACCTGCATTTCTATGTTCTTACTGATGAGAGAGAAAGTGATCTTTGGCTAAGAATATGATACTGTAATATTTGTAATTCGTAGCAACATCCTTGATGTTTTGTTTGGCCATTTTTACTTTCTCTCATTTTTTTATTGTTGGTTTTTTTTCATATATGCTATTGTAGATGTGCATATATGTATGCAGTAGCGTATTTAATTTTCAAAATTAACATAAATCTAAATCAAATTCACAATATCCTAAAAAATAGATTCATATTGGATAAATTATATAATTGCTCAGTTTTTTTCTTTTTCTTTTTTTTTATCAATTTCTATGCTTATATACTTTTTTAATATTGTTAAAAATGTTGTTTCAATGACGCGCGTAATGCTTAGAATTACACGTTTTTTAAAACTGCCTTTTGTCCAATATGTTTAACATACAAATGGAAAATAATTGATTCTTTTGTTTAATATCAAGATATATGGCAAATTAATCCTGTGATCTTACTTTTTTTTAAATTTGTAAAATACATTTAAATTTCAATTTCACATACATTTCCTCTTGTTATCAGTTGAAATTTAACTCTATTACATATGTATTATGTAGATATTTTCATTAAATTAACTAATTTAGATCACAAGGATTATGTTTGCACTTGTAATATTTATGTTTATCTTTAACTATTCTTGTCTAAGAGACTAATGTATTTTTTCTTCTTTTGTATATTGGATTGGATTGTAACACAATGAATGAAAAACTCAAATCGACACGATCTTACTTCTTGGATGGATATAATACACGTTCGTGCTTGACGGTGGGATAAAATGGAATGCGTTTTGGATGGATTTTGTGTGGAGCATAAGTTATAAAAGGATTAAATGAGAATCAAAGTAATGAGACATTAAGGATACTTTCAAGAGGAATTTGAGGATCAGGAAAGGAATGAATTAAGGGTGCAGTGCATTTCATTCGAGGATTCACATTTAGCTGGATTTTCATCAGGAAACGTTGGCAAATCCATTACAAGGAGTCAAATCGATCGTCCATATTTTTTTGTTTCGAATTATATTTAAATTATGTTTGCTTGTGCCTAAAAGTGCTGTTATGTCGGTGAATGAAAAGGAAAAAATAATGTGAACTTTCAGCAGTTTCAACATTCATGTGCTTACAAGTTTTCTTAGATTGAGTGTTATGTTATTCATCAAGTTCTTGCTGGCAATACTGCTTTTTTAAATTTATTCATTACTTTGTGAACGGTCAAACTGGTAATGGAATGTCAACTTATCTTTTTTGCTTTAAAAAGATTTATTAACAGGATATTATCATAACATCATATTAAAGTATTTTTCGATCGAGATGTTAGCTGCCGGAATAATGAAGTAGTTTTCTTTTTTCTTCGTGATAATAAATCACATATTTTGCCAGATATTCTTATTAAGACAAACAAATAACAAATATTACTTGGATTGAAACATTTTAAGTATAGGCATATGTAGGACGATGTTTTACATGTATAACAGTATAGGTGTATTCGATTGGGACAGTCTTTCCGCGAGAACATTTACGAGAGATAGTTGCCCTGATAAATTATTGCGTATGATGTTAATTTCATTTTGCTTATTTCTATCAGCAATTTTTACTATTCTCATGGTTTATACCAGCATCTCTTACCAATTGAAACTAAGTGAAACTTTTTTTATCTGTGCAACATAATTAATTCCAACACAGTAAGCATCTTCGAAACTTAGTGTATGAAGAGGATTTGAAAAGACAATTTTTCTTCTTGGACTACATCCATAGATTTAGAGAAACTCAATATCCTGAAATTATATTTTACAACAAACATGGCTCAAGGACAGGACTTGGCATTAGGATTGCTGGCAGGATAAATTAGTATACGTGGAGGATTTTTGGAATTGGATAATTTAAGTGAAAATATTGGACGGATTTTATTGAGAGGATGACTTGGATTTATTATATGAACACTGTCAGTATGAAGGATGGATTTGGATATCAAATGTTATCAATTGAAAGTGTCTCAGTATAGTGGTCTTCGCATCTCATAGGGTTCATGGAAATCTCCTAGATCGCATATGATGGGATTTGGATCTGCATTTAGTGGAATCTGTGCAAGATTATCAGATTTCGTTGACATATGAGGATAACAAAAGTGATTTCTGTAAGGTATTTAAAGTAATTTCTATTTGAGATATCACTCGGATTCATTAGCGCGCATGCTCTTCTACAGTATTCATTATAATTTGTTATCTTTGATTTTGGAAGTTCATATTGCTCGAAATAGCATTAACTTAGTACCTTAGATTATTTGCTTTAAATCGGTATATTTGTAATTTTATTATTTTAATAATTATTTCTATTCATATGCAATCTTATCATCTGTTTTTACATAAGCACTAATTTTAATCATTATTTTAATGCTTCAATAAAAAATGTGCTTGTTAACATTTACTTTACATTGCAAAAATCACAGAACGTATAATGATTGAAAATTATCGTGTAGAAATCATCCTATATCTCATAAAGACACAAATAGTGTCGCAGTGATATTTCAGTTAAATGAATTTTATCATTAAATAGCAATCTCCTACTATAATCGAAGGTTTAAAAATAATCCAATCATTGATAGGTATTCATAAACTTGATGCAAGCATACAACTGTCATATATTCGAAGCAGAGTTAATATGCATGTATCTTTAGTAATTTGCAACAATTTTCCAATAATTACATGAATAAAACTCTTAGTAAAACTTTCAGTTAGTAAGGTAATCTGATAGCAGGTATTTTTTTGAAGCTAATATTTTGAATGTTTCCTCTTGTGTGTCTTTAATTGAAACAATAGATCGATAATGAATTTAATCTTCCTATTTATACTTTCATATGATATAAAGTAGCTACCAATTGCATATTGCACTATTTGTTTTAATGATTTTTCATCTATTAATAAAGTCTAATGTACATTCCATAAACTTTAATGATCCATATTCCTTTTTATATATATGCAAAACAATTTCAAACAATATCGTGAACGTTGACTTCCCAAACTCAATAAACACTACTGAGGGACTCTTTGATATCATACTGCATATAAGTAGTGAAGATACGTACTTAACAAAAATTATTTGGAACGCCGACGATCACGATAATCTTTCCCTTTCTTTTTATTCCATTGTAGTATTTCTTTAATTTTGAGGGATAGTACTCTAGGATATATAATTGAGTTAATTATATTCTTTTTGTATGCTCTTATTATAGCAGACTTCATAATTTATTTCATTTAATTTTAATAAGTAACACACGTATATACAACACAAAATCTCTGTCCTTTTTTCTTTTTTCCTGAAGTTTATATAAGTATCTAAATTGCCAAAAGAAAATTAAGTAAACCAAAATTATATTATGAATCTCATAAATGCACAGTATACAGATGATAAAAGTATTGTATATCTCTTCTACACGTTCACCTTAGATTTATTCAATAATTTTTCAAGCTGTTTTATCAAAAGTACATGTATCTCATTTTTTGAGAATATTGCTAATGATGAACTTTTTCTATAAATAAATGTTTGTGACTATTGCTTTGGCATTCTAGAATCATGATATAAGCTTAAGATGACTTGCCTTTTGTAGAAAGTCTGATTGCTAGGAAATAAGCACGTGGAAAGTTGTGTACAATCACATATAACAATCCTAGATACATGACAATGGCAACAGTAAGGAAAAGATCAAAAACAGCTGGTTTTACACTGAAATGAGGACAATGATTTAAATAAGATTAATGATTACTTTTTATATGTATATATAAAATATGAATTGTTACCTGTATACATTTAGCACTGCTTTAGTAACATCATAAAATATAAACTCTGGATCCTGCTTATCAGGACCATGAAGTGTGATTTTAACATCTCCGAGATATCGTGACATAGATTCTTTCAATGTAGCAATTAATATATTATTTTTATCAACTAATAATGGAGCAGCTCTTGGTTGAGATGCCAAGTACGTAAACCACAAAGACAATGATTCTTTAGATACCTCCTGTGTAGAAAGAATATATGCACAATTTATAAATATTTATTTATCAATGAATAAATATATTTCATTTAGTTAAATAGAAGAAGAGCATACCAAAGATTCCGCAAATATATGATTAGAGCTTAGATTGTAAATGTGCCTTGCTAATGCCTCTGCAATCACTTGAGTGTGTTTATACAATCTATCGGTTTGTCCTTCTTTCATTATATCCAAAATTGTATTTCTGGCAGGATCTTCATGGCTTTTCAATGTGGACAGTGTTGCTGCTGGCAATCTTCTAATGCTAAATCTTTCGTGTTCCCAAGCTAATGTTTCTTCTGCAAGATTTATTTTCTTATGTACGCCTTCAACATGTACTGTATTCAAAGAATCTGCTACTGATTTTAATTCTTTATAAAACATTCCTCCAGAGGAATTTTCTTTTGGTGGTTTCGAGACATGCACATAGAGATTATTTGTTGCAGAAACTGTGTCAAGACATATAACATAGGCTGCATCCTGAAATGAATTGCATTTTAGTTGTATATGTTGTTAAAATAATACAAATCGTCTATATGTTAATGCAAGAAAATATTACTTGAATAACAGATCCTTCTAGTCCATCCAATTGATCTTCCAACCATTTTTTACTACCTTGATAATTTAATTTTCCTGCTCCAGTAGCAATGAAAACAAGATTGTAGTGGGGTCTTGACCGTCCAGTGGAGTACAACGCAGAGAACAATCTAGCCAATTCTAATAACATCGCCACTCCAGATGCATTACTGTCTGCTCCAAAAGATAATTCCTATATATGAGTACAAAATGTAAATCTTATACAACTGTTTTACGATAATAAAAGAAATAATTTTAGATAATTTTAGATCAGTATAAATAAAATTTTGTAAAGCCAATCTCACTCACAGGTGCTACGCTCGCGCTATCATAATGTGTAACTATAGCTATAGTAGGTAACTTTTCTTCTGCTCCAGTTCCTGTTAATTTTCCATGTAATATAGCTATTTTCGCATCATTTCTAACCATAGGTTGACCGGATGCAACAACTACTTGATAACCACTAGCAGAAATTGAATTAAATATAGCTTCTGCTGCAGAATGAGATTTTTCATCTGTCATAGATCCATCTGTAATATCATCTAAAATCGTTTGAAGATCTGGATGCCAGGTTGCGAAGTAAACAGCGATTGGAGTTTCTGTATCAGACAACATAGCTTTTTCTAAATTCATAATATGCTATAAACAAAGAGATGCTTCGTTAAAGATATTCATACGACAGAATTGTTATATATTTAATTAAAAATAATGTGATAAGAAATAGATAATAACTTCTTTTTCATCCAATGTTAACTCATTTAATTTCTCAGGTAAAATGATTACTAAAGCTCCAGCTTTGATCTTAATAGATTGAAACATGCTGGGTGTAAGATCTAACGCTTTAGTAATAACACAATGCCTAGAAGTACTCCATCCGGTAATCGATCTTGCTTCCAAAGAAATCGAAGCACTCCTGCAGCCTATATAAAAATTATTAAAATTATTTTAATCATAGAGATATGAACTACTTTCAAGGAGATATTTAAGCTAAATTAGCTAATTATTTACTGATAAATAAAAACTGATAAATAACGATATCAATGTTTTTCACAGAAAAATAGATAGAAAAAAGAATATACAAGTAATAATGTAAAATACAGATATCCCTATTTTTATAACCATAATAGAAAAGGATATATTGAGTGAAGGTTAAAGATATAATAATATGATAATTTAAATATAAGTTAAATTTATAACCAATAATTATTACCATGCGGTATTCCGTGTAAATCATGTTGATGCATGCGATAAACTGGAAATTCGTGTGATGCTGTCACAGGATTAACCGGAGAGATAATAATAAAAATTGGCAAGACTATTAATAAATAATATGGTAAATAGCCTCGACATAATTCAGCGAAACTATCACATTCTTCTAACCACATGGCGACACAGATTTTTTTCTTTTGAAATTTTATTATATATCTTATTTTTTTCACTTAGTTTCATTTATCTATCTTTGATAGATGTACTCCATTTAGACCTATAAAATCGGTAAAGAGAATGATCGCACACTTCTAGAAACCGTCTTCTTTTATTTAATTAAATTTCAAAGTAAAATTCAGAGTAGCCAACAGATTATCGTACATGTACTAGATAAATTCAAGAATTGTCGCTAGTGTCGCTAGTTTGAGATACATGAAAATATTGTATCCATTGGTAATGATCTTTGCGTATATAAAAATTTTATTTGAATAATTTATTTCCTAAAATTATTATCTGACAAAAATATATTATATACTTTTATATGACGGCGATGATTCATACAGATCGATAATTATCGATCGATGATTAGTAAATAAAATAAAAATTAAATACAAATTAGTTCGATAGTAATTACGATGAAATGTATATAATATAAAAAATTATATATATTATATTGAAAGTAATATCGATTTACCAAATGAAAGTTGTTGCATGCAGATCATTTTATTTATAACAAAATATTGAATATTCCAAAAGAGAACAGATTTAAAGATATTAATTATTTCTTTGGTACTAAGATGTTACCGCTTCGAAGTATTGAGTGGTACTGAGACGAAATGACCTTTAATAGACGTTTTAATTTCGTTTAGAAGTTAAATACTTCAAAGTTTATTATTGTTATTTGTTTGAGATACCTGTTATTACAATCATTTAATGTTTCAAAATAATTTCGCGATCTTATACCAAAGAATGTCTAGTTCTTTAATTTTTTACGTTATTTATTTTTCATAAGTTTCTACATGTGCTTCAATTTCAAAAGAGTAATTCACTATTAAAAACGCGGGCCGATGAACGGAAGCTTTTCTTTTCATTTGTTTTTACCTTTCTTTTGTGAATTAATTGTAATTAATTATAATTCATAAAAATGTCAGAAGTTGGTGGTTTTTTAAATGAAAGTATATCTTATATCGACGAAAATGAAAAAAAAACAAATCGCTCAAAAAGAATAAATAATATTGTGCCACTGATGATATGTCATATAATTAATTTGAAAGATCAGTCAGACGAATTATCACTGTGGGGTTTACCTGTATCTATTATTACAATTGTGGGTATAGTACGTCATGTTGAACGAACTACGACAAAAATTACTTATGATATTGAAGATGAAACAGGTAAGTAAACCATCATATTTAATTATATAAATCGATTATTTGAACGTATGTTTATATACATGGTGTCCTAGAATAAATGAAAAATAGTCTAGTTGTGATTTTAGCAGATCTAAACGATAAAAAGAAATTTATATAAATATGTTTTCTATTTGATTTTCTTTTTGAATTATAATGTCTATCTGTTTAATAAGAGACGTTCGAAATGACCTCGTATCTAAATACAAGTCTGCAGGTGTATTATTTTCTTTTACATGTTTAGATATTGTTAGAATTTATAAGAAACTTTGTTCAATTCTTTTACATAAAGTTTCAATAATAGTAGTTAAAAGGAATTGATTAATACTGTATCTATCTAATGAAAGAATTATTGCTATAAAATAGATATAACATTAGAAATATTTAATTTGAAAACAAAGTTAAATATCAAATATATTTATATGAATTTTTTTTATTGTTTTGATATGTTGAAGCTATACTAAAAACATTTCTTACTTATTATTTGACATCTTATTTATATGTATATCTTTTTATAATATAGGCACTGTGACAGCATTAAGCTGGTTAGACGCTGATAAACAGTCGGTTAATCCATCTTTATTAGAAGGCAATATCTATGTTCGTGTACATGGCACAATTCGCTATTATAATGATAAACAACATATTTTGGCTATCAGTATTGTGCCTATAGAAGATTTAAGTGAATTAACTAATCACTTACTTGAAGTTACATATATTACATTAAAAGCTCAAGAAGTGACAGGAGTAGATATAAAAGTATCAAATGATGAAAGAAATGTTGAAAGTAATACATGCAACAATATGGATCCAAATCAATCTGCAATTTTTAATATTATTCTGGCTGGAAGTGATACCGACTGTGGCATCGAAAAAGCAGTGATTAAAAAATGTGCACCAGCTCACTTAAAATCACAGATAGATACAATATTAGAGTTTCTTATTAATGAAGGACACATCTATACTACACTTACAAATGATCACTTTAAAACCACATAAGTTTTACATGCATTTATATTATATTACTTATAATTCTATTGTATTACATAATTTCTTGTTTCTGTAATTTACATAATTTTTATATAAACTGTTATCATTTTCAAATCTTTCAATATTATTATCTTTTCTCTCTCTCTCTCTCTCTCTCTCTCTCTCTCTCTCTCTTTATATAATATTGGACAAAATAAAATACGCACCTTAAACATTTCCATATTTATTTAAATAACTTTCTAATCTCGATGGGTAGAATAATAACGTATTCAGACAAAAAGAAGGTTTTTTAGTTAATAAGTTTTGACTCAAAAAATTTCAGAAACATTCAAAATCCTTTAATATTCCAATTCATTACATTTATTATCACATTTACCTCGAATAAAATAAAGTATACAGGTGGAAAAAAGTAGGAAATCATCGAATTTCAAATTTTTAATTTTATTCGCCTTTCAAATCAAAGAACGATGCAGCACAAAACTGTTCTTCGATCAAACTTCTCGGAGTCTTGTACACACGGTTTATACGGAAATGTTTAATCGAATGTTTTCTCGAATTACAGGGCTGGTAACAGTCGAATTTTTCTTTACTTCTCGGATGATTTTACGATCGTCGACTCGATTTGTCTTACTCTTCTCTCTGTCCGCATCCGATCTTATTCGTTATTGAAATTTTTTCCAAATATTCCTAATTGTATCTTCACACGTATTTTCTACCGATTTTGTTATTCGAAAATTCACTTCTACCAGTGTTTAACTATCAAATTTTGAATTTGCACAGAAATTTAATCATTTATAGAATATGATCATTGATGAAAGATCGATCTTACATTCTTTCTAGCAGGACTAGTAATTGACTAAATAATAACATCGTTCGTGTGTTTATATAACCTGTTATTTCCAACATTTCAAGAGAGCCTACATGATTTTATTAATGAAAGTATATAAACACTACTATGCATATGTTATTTTGTCCAAGAAAAAGGTGTCAACAAATGTAATGAACTGAAGTTGATTATTTCTGGAATTTTTTCAGTCAACATTTAAAAATAGAATAAATACATTTTTGTCTAAATACATTTATATCAATAATAATTATTAATAAATATTAGTATTAATAAATAAATTACTAATATCAATAATATATGTGTATATGTATTAATTAATAATTATTAATTTTTTGGAAATAATAAAAATAAATTTATGTATGAACATACTATTTGTTAATGAAATAAGTTTCTCTCTCTCTCTCTCTCTTTCTCTCCATTTATCTATCTGTATCTCTCTCTAAATATATGACACTATAATTTAAAATGAATATACGCCATTTTGAACAATAATACCAATCCTTTTTCAATTTGATTTTGTATTACTAGAAGCTAAAATATTTTCTTTTTATAATCGAAAAAAAAAAAAAAAAAAAAAAAACAGTATTATATGTACAAAAGACATTTTGCTATTTTAGTTTCTATGTTTGTATTTTATTTTTTAAATTAATCAAAAATATTTATATACGCGATATCGAACCAATGGAAAAGTTTTATTTAACTATTCCTTTTGCGATTGGATGTATTTCTTATATATTACTACATATTACGGTATTAATTTTCTTATTGGTTTGAGAACACTTTCACAGAATTGGACTAATCTAAAGTTATTTTTTAATCCAAAATGAGTATTCGTAAAATTTGAAAAATGGGAAGTCAGTACTGGAATTATTAACTAAATATAGGTATATGAAATGTGTAATATACAATTTTTGATACAAAATATACAGATTCGTTTAGATTTATTTCGATATATCTTTTACTAGGTCGATGTCGCCCTAAACTTTCAGTTAGACGAAGGAATTCATCGGTTTGTTGATTTAAAATTTCCGTAAAAAGTATCATGGCCTCTAAGACCCATCTGGATAGTACGGTTAATGAACGTCGCTTGCGACCTATTTATGGTAAATATATTCACATTTCATAAATTTACATTGTGTATTAAACATTAATATATTTTAAAAAATAAAAATTTTCTGTCCTGACCGGCAGAGAGGTTATGTAATAACCGACAAAATGATACGTCTTTTTATATTTTAGATTCTTTAGACAATGGAAATAATAAACAAGCACTTCAGGAGGCGGACAAAGTACTTAGAAAACAGCCGGGTAATCAATGTGCTAGAGTTCTCAAAGCATTGGCTTTACTTCGACTTGGCAAAGAAAATGAATGTCATGCTATAATGGATAAAGTTCGTTCTGAAATACCATGTGAAGATTCAACATTACAAGCAATGAGTATCTGTTATAGAGAAATAAATCAACGTAAGTTTATGTTCATCATGGAGTAGTAAACGTCTTTTTACGTACTTGTATTAATTATTTACTTACCCTAAAAGCTTGACAGTATTTTTGTTTTTATAATCTTGATATTTACAGCTAATAAAGTTAGTGAAGTATACGAAGCGGCAGCAAAGGCAGATCCAAATAATGAAGAACTTCTTACACATCTTTTTATGTCTTATGTTCGTTTGGGCGATTATAAAAAACAACAACAAACAGCATTTGCATTGTACAAATTAAAACCGAAAAATCCTTATTATTTTTGGGCTGTTATGAGTATAGTTATGCAAGCTATACGAGCAGATAAGAAGTTAGCTAATGATGTTATATTGCCTTTAGCAGAAAGAATGGTTTGTGGATTTAAAGTATTTTGTTATTTATTTTAGTATTTCTAATGACAGTTTTTATTGATTATTATTATCAGATTAAAATTCTGGAAATGTTGTGTTGTATAAATAGGTATTAAAATTTGTCAAGCAAGGAAAAATAGAAGCTGAACAAGAAGTACAGCTTTATTTAATGATATTAGAACTTCAAGGTAAAAGTGAAAAAATGTTGGAAGTTCTGTCCGGACCTTTGGCTTCTCATTTATCATCTGTTCCACAACGGAAAGCAGCGCTATTGATGAAACTAGAACATTATTCTGAAGCTGCAGATACGTACAAACTTCTTATTAAGGGAAAGTAAGTAATATTCCATTTTCTTATTGTCAATATAAAATTTGTGATGACTTATAATAAATTTATGTATTAATAAATTTATATAAAATAAGGTAAATATAAAATATAGTTCTAAAAATTGTATAAATGCAATTATTTTTATAAGTAGTATTGACAATTGGGAATACTATCAAGATTATCTTTCTGCGGCTTTGAAATTTCAAGAACCATCAGAATGTTTAAATTTTCTTAACGAAATCATATCCACATCAGAACGAAAAGTGAGAGGACCATATCTTGCGAGATTTGAATTACTAAAACGTATTGGAGAAAGTGATAATAATAATTTGATGGATTGTGTTGATTTCATGTGCCAATATTTTGAAAAATTTGGCGAGAAAAGCTGCATAGCTGGAGACTTACGATTATATTTACATTTATTAACACCTGCTGGCAAAGAAGAACTACTTAATAAGGCAAATTCTATATTAATTTTTTAATTACTTCATTACTACATTATTTAATAAGTAAATGTATTCTACACAATGAATAAATTTAATTTTCTAGATAGCTGAAAATGTTGGAGTTTCACCGGATGGTTATCCAAGTACTGTAGAACAAATGCAACGACATATACATTTAGAACAATTACGGCGTATGTGCGGTTTTCACCATTCTCCTTTAGCAGACATAAATGAAAGAAAATATTTAATAAGGAGATTATGTGACCTTTATGAAAAAGGAAATGAATTATGTCCAATGACAGATAGATTGCCAACTGACTTTTGTCCTACGGATTCTTATGTACTTTTGGCCACATATTTATTACATCAACTATGGTGTGAAACCAATGAAGCCTCTTTTCTTTATGGGTAATATAATTATTGCTAATAGCAATAATTTATTTTAAAGGCAATTAGTATATATACTAATCATACAAAAATGAAACTTGTGTAGGTTAGAAGATAAATATGATGGATTTTTTAGGGCAATGAGCTTACTCGAACGTGGCCTTTTTTCAAGTCCTGCAAATTTTCATATAAAAATATTATTGGTGCGCACATATTTAGAAGCTGGTTTAGTTGGTTCTGCTGATAATGCTTTTACATTACTCGATATAAAGCACATTCAATTGGATTCACTGGGTTATCTGCATGTACCTCTTCTTGCACCACTTGGGCATTTATCATTGGCTTCAACGACACTTGATCATTCTACGAAGTTCTTCATTGCTAATTATAAGGATGTATGTATTATAAAAAATAATAGAGTTATTATCTTCATTTTTCATTCAATGATATTCGAATATAAAAGAACTTGTTTTAAGAATTTCAATAAAAAGACTATTCATACTTCTTGTTTTTATTGTAGAGTGCAGATTATTTAACATTCGCTTACAAATATGGAAGTTTTACAAAAATTCAGGAATTTATGGAATTGAGAGAACATCTAGAAAATTCTTTACATTTTGCTGTGACAACCATTGACAAGATGTTGTTAGATTTGAGTTGTTGTGATAATTTTAAGTCTCTCTTTTCTGCTTTGACTAGTATGCATATACAACCACATGAAGACAGAATCAGGTGGGATCAATTACGTGATAATCGTGATTTGGAGGTATATATCATAATTATTTATATTGTATATGATATTGAACATTTTCGTTTTTCGTTTTCATAAAATTTCTATACGCATACGATAGGTTGTACGTGAATGGGAACCTTTATCTGAAAGCGGCGAGGATCCAAGAAAACGAGAAGAGACTTGTGTATGCATGTTAAGACTACTTGCAGCACGAAATTTAATTTTACGAATTTTAGCAGCAACAGCAGAGCCAAATCCTTCACTCCTTTTTTGTCTCTCAACAGATTTGCAACAATTAGATAATGATCTTATTCCTCAAATCCTTCAAAAGTTCAATATAGACGAGAAAAGAGACAAACCATATGGTGTGTTAGTTCCTTTAGACGCAGTAGAAAGGTTACGGGAGGCTCATTATTCTGAACAATTAAAAACTATAGCGCGATTTGCAGAATTTTTAGGTCAATCTTTTTCTCTTTATAACGACTGTATAGAAATGCTCAAAACTACTTTATGTTTACAACCACTATGTCTTCCTGAACACAACAATCCTATATCTTTCAAAAACATATTATTAAGAGTCTCTACGTGTAGTGAAACACTCGCAATAATTAGTGCAATGTGTGTTTCATATGTATCACGATTTCAACCTATAACATCGAATAGAAGGAATAAGAAAAATGAAAGTCATGAGGTAAGATGAAATGTGTAAAAATTGTATATCTTAGCAATTTATCAAAATGACATATTATTATTATTCATTAACTTATTGATCTTATAGAGTTGGCGAGAAATTGCTGTTTTTCTCACAGAAAAAGTGCGACATTTGGACGCAGCTTTAAAACAGTTAGAGATGTATCCATTTCAAACAGGATTAGATGGTGATGATAAAATATGTGCCATGATTATAAAACAAGGACAAGCCAGTCTCGTACAAAGTTGCAAATCATTAAAATCACGTTCGCAATTGACATTAAAACTTTTAAGCAGCTTGAAAAGCTGAAATCATACAAAAACTTTGTACAAAGAATATTCTATCCATCCATCAATCTATTGATCTTAAACATGATTCATTAAGCATGTAAATATTTCTTAACTCTAAGCAATTATAATAAAGAACTGAGTTGTTTAAATTGTTTAGATAATTGTTTTTCTATCTATATAAGTTTTTTTTCCATGGAAGAATTTCAGCATGAGGTACAAATATAAATTGATCGATTATTTGCGTTATGATAGGTAAGATTTATATTAAACCGAAAGATAAAGTTTATCATTAAAAGATAAATGTATTAAATATTTAATTTGAAAAAATTTACAGATTTATTTATAATTATTTTATCGATAATGTTTGTCCATTAGGAAGCGTTACGAACAACGACACCTAGCTTTCAAGAAACTATACAAAGTTTTTAGTTCACTTAATTTCATTGGCTTCGTGTCACTTCAAAAACAGGTTTTTACGGATTGTTGTAATGTCTGAGGAACACGAACAAATTTTAACAGCTATGAGAGAATTATCCAAAAACGATAAATATTCTATTCTACTTCCTACATATAACGAAGTTGAAAATTTACCGATTATAGTATGGCTAATTGTAAAATATATGGACGAGAGGTAACTACACGGAAGAGATAACCTCAGTGCGTGACATATATCAAGTGATTATAATTTGATTGAACAGCATAAATAATTATGTGTTTATATGATTTGTAACAATTTCAGTAAATTTGCGTATGAAATTATTATAATAGACGATGGTTCACCGGATGGTACTTTAGATATAGCAAAAAAGTTACAAAAGCTTTATGGAGAAGATAAAATAATTTTGAAACCAAGGGAGAAAAAACTTGGACTAGGAACGGCTTATATGCATGGAATTAAATATGCGACAGGGAACTTTATCGTTTTAATGGATGCAGATCTTTCTCATCATGTAATTATCATGTGTTTATATGATGATTTATGAATTAGAAATTTATACTTTTTCTTTCAAAATATCTTTTTGTTTCGCTAATGAGCGATTAATTATTATTTCATATTTAAGCCCAAGTATATTCCGAAAATGATAGAACTTCAAAAATATCAAAACTTGGATATCGTTAGTGGAACGAGATACGCTGGAGGAGGTGGTGTTCATGGTTGGGATTTTAAAAGAAAATTGATAAGTAGAGGTGCTAATTTTTTAACACAACTTTTACTAAGACCTGGTGCGAGTGATCTTACAGGGAGTTTTAGGTAATATTTAATTTTTTAACTATTTATTTAGATATAATAGTTCAATTCATGTTATATAATTTTGTTATATTTATTTTTTCTCTCTCATTGCAGGCTTTATAAAAAAGATGTATTAGAACAACTCATTAAATCATGTGTATCAAAAGGATATGTATTTCAAATGGAGATGATAGTAAGAGCACGACAATTTAATTATACAATAGGTGAAGTTCCTATTGCATTTATTGACCGAGTATATGGTGAATCTAAACTGGGTGGTTCTGAGATTTTCCAGTTTGCAAAAGGTCTTTTGTATCTATTTGCTACCACATAAAAAAAATTTTTACATACGTATTAAAAGATATAACAACATTCCTTTTGAATTTATATTATGATAATAAAAAATCTGTGTATATTAAAATGATTATGAAATGAAATATTTATATATGTATGTACAAATAAAGAATTATAAATTTGTATTTTATACTATAAGATTTTTATATTTCTTTATGCACGTTGACAATAAAAATAAAATAATTTAAACAAAGTAAATATTTTCAAAGGTATACGTAATTTATATATAATCACTAAATTTTCAAGAGACGACTCGCTCATTAATAAAATTAAATGAATATATCAGTTAATACTTATGAGTTTTATTAATTAATACGCTCGCTGATGTTACAAATAAATTAATTTAAGTGGTTTGTCTATGTAAATATCAGTACTTCAAAGCACGTGTGTACTCACGTGGTCGTGAATGATAGACGCAAAGACGTATAACGATTCGCGCGGTTTTATCCACCCTCGCCGCACCCTGTGACGTCACGCAGCCTCCGTTTATTGATCCATTACGATATTACAGTCTATATTTTGACTCAAGTATAAAGGAAAAAGATACCGCGAATGCAGATTCTTCTTAACGATTAAATACTTTACATCTTTATGAAGACAACATCGGTATTTTCTTACATTTTTCCATAACGACGAGATGTACCTAATGAAGTATACCTAAAATTCATACTTTTCTATAATCTCGCAAAGTGCAAAGTACTTTGAATCTTTCAAAGAAGAATGATTTCATTATCAGTAATGAAAAATTAGTAATAAAACAAAAAAAGAAAAAAAAAATTGAAAAGAAAATAAGAAAATATTAAGCAAATATTGTTGTACAAATATCTCTTAATATTCATTTTATTTTATCGTGATATCGTAATAATTATTTCATCGATGGAAGTATAACAATATCGCAATGTTGTAATGACAATTACACGTGTACTTGTTCCAAATAAAAAATCGATAAAATTTCCGGTGAATTTTGTTTTGCGAATATTGTATAATTTACAAAAAAAAAAAAACGATTGATTAAATATATTCGAACTGAATGAAATTTGGATATTCGTCGAACGACAAGAAGAACACAGGACAAGTCAGTCAGTTCTGTCGCAAGCTTCGCCGCGGCCAGACGTGTAGTTAGTCTGCCAACGCGCCGGGGTGAAACTTGTAAGCTCCAATTCTATCGAGCTTTCAGATGGCTGTGCCTTTAAAATTTTGACCTATCTTTTTCTCCCTTTCTCCATTATTTTATAATTTACTTTGATTTCTTCCGTCGTCGTAATTGCCGTTCATTATTTCGCGTTGAAAAAGAGATTTCGTCGAGTATGCCGAGGAAGATAGGATTCAACGTCGTTTACGCCACGAGTAAGTAAAAATTAATTAACAATAAAATGTTAAAATAGTTCAAATGAGATGAATTTTTATAACCTAATAATCAATATTAAAAGTATTGTTCGTCGGTATTCAGTCATTCGTTTATTCATCCAAATTCAAAGAGGATCCGCGAAGGCATGAGGTTTACATGGTTGCGTGTATTTAGGCGCATTGATTTTCTTTTAGATTGCGCTATTAAAATTTCGTTCATTTGCATCCTTTTTAAATGCCACGAACGAAACGCTATTATACGCCTTGAAAGGAATTTTTGTTGTTTTCTTTTTTCTTTCTTTTTTTTTTACTGCCTCGAGTTAAGAAAATATATTAATCATTGAATTTCGAATCAACTGGTTCTCTCTGTTACTTATTAAGAGACAATAATTCTTGTACCTTAGTGTCGCGTGACACTAGTTGACGTTTATCTTGTAAATCGTCGGAAGGATGTAATTTGACGTACAACGTTAACGAATGTACGATGAGTAGTGATTTTTAAAGTTAATGAAAAGATCAATGTATTCTAGCGTTAGGGGTTGCTTCTAACCCCTAAAATATATAAATACCGTCTCACATGCTACACGTGTACAAGTTTTATATGCATGGAAATTACATAATGAATTTTGCATGGAACGATTCGAAATGTTATTTCTTTTCTTTTCTTTTGTTCTTTATACAGGTGAAGAGGATAGACATTCTTCTTTAGAATTAAATATACATGGACCGACGGTACGAGGCTGGCAAAGTGCAAGAAAGTGTACGTATCCTCAAGAACTTATACTGCGTCTTCATGGACCTACGAAACTCACCAGGATACAAGTCCTTGCACACCAGTATCTCATACGTAGGTTAAATTCTTGTTACTTTTTTATTTTCTACAATTATTAAAAAAATATATATATATATTCTTATACATAAATATATACATCTACGTATATATGTATATATATATTTCTATATATAAATATATACACATTGAAAAAAATATTATTATCGTTAATTTTTATATTTGCAAATCAAAGTATCGATGGAATCCAATTTCTGTTTCTATTCTTCTCAAATCCATGAAAGAAAATGAAGTCTCGTTTGTATCAAAAAGCATTATTGTTATTTGGCTTCTTCTCTGAAAAGCAATTTGAGTAGAGTGAAAATCGAATTAATGCCGTACTTAATTCGACTTTCCGAGGCTATGTCCTGTCGTTATCTCTTCTTCGTCCTTTTCTCGTTATACAACCGGAAATGGAAATGGTATGTCGGCAAAAGAGATTTCGTAGAGTACTAGATTACTCGTCAGACAATCAATGTCAGCCTATAGAGTTTAAAGGCTTCGTTTAATAAAAGTTATTCGATTTTCAAACGATAATTCTAACCAATGTCACGATGAAGTTATTTATAAAAAGATGTAATTGAATGTGAAAGAATTAAAAAAAGAATATATATATACATATTACGTTACAGCGGAAAAATTGGAAATTTGGACGACGAAAGAAGAAAATGCTTCCGTTACGTCGGAGTTCAGTTATTTAGGGTACATTACCTTATCCGACAATGCTTCTACTCTTTATAAAAGTAGGGAGCTTAAAAGCGTTGCACTTCCAGAAACAGAAGCGGTATCGCTCAAACTCAGACTTCACAAACCGCACAGCAATGCGCACAATATCCATGATCAGGTATATATTTGAATTTAATTGGGAATGAATTTCATTAATATTTAATACAAACAAATAAAAATAGTTATTAGTACGTAGTCAAAATTGTAACTTTAAAATATTTGATCAGGTTGGTCTGATCGCGATCAATATTCTCGGAGAACCGTATGGTCACGAATTAAGTGGTCAAGGAGATGCACCATATAATCCTCATTATACGTCTCCTTACGACGATCTAGCATTTGAGATGTATGTTGATCGTGAAGTGGCAAAAATTATTAGACAGATGGAAGCAAAAAAGTTACAGGCCGTGGAAGGTAATAATTTTCTGAATTAAACATTTAATCGATCGTCTTCGTAATATTCCTTTCTTACGAATTTTGTTCTTCCAGAGGAAAGGTTCGAGTACGCATCGAAGCTCAAAGTAGCAATGGAAAATTTAAGAAAAGCCGGAGAACGTCTCGGGAAGTACGAATTGGAAAAGAAATATGCGATAGCTTTGGAAGATTATGACAAAGCAAAAGCGAAAAAAGCACAGGCGCAACAGTATAGGCAACAAGTTTATCAAAGTTTAGAAGTCGAAGATTTACTTGAAATTCATGGGGTAAGCTTACTTTGCATAATCAACAAGAGACAATTGAATTGAAAAAAGAAAAAAAGAAAATATCCGAGTTAAACGAAACAAGGAATTATGTTTCTTCTTTCATTAATATCTATAGCCATTAGAAAAGAATAATTTATCGTCATTGGAAGGAAAAGAGCCGATAACCGTGGATACTTGTACTTCGAACGTAGCTACAGTTGCGGAAGATATCACGTCTCCTCCGAGATTAGTTGTTCCACCTAATCGCGATGGAGCTTTATCACCTACAGGTCCAGCTCATCAACCACCTGTATCACCGTTACATCAAAAACCAAGTAGTCCTGGTATAATATAACTCTTCTATACTCTACAAGTAAAAGAAAAAAAAGGAAAAAAAACTAATTTAACAAAAATTTTTTTAAATTGCAAATTGTGCTTAAACGGACGAATAAATATTTGTTTTTATTTTTTAGAAGTTACCGATAGCCCTACAAACGGCATACTCGAAAGGCAGAATAACTGTAATAAAGGATCATTAAGAAGAAAAACGAAATCTGCAGGACCTGCGCTCCGATCCAGTTACGAGGCTTACGAGGAAAGAACTATACCTGCTTTGAGGCAGTAAGTAAATCTAAACTTTTGTATTGATCATACACAACCATACATTCTTTATATTTTCCCAGTGCGTTAATTATATAATGTGTTCTAGTTCGCACACGAATGAATTCACGAGGGAATGCCATATGGACAGCACAGAAACAAAAGCTGCATCTAAACTTAATGATAGAGAAAAGAAACAAGCTGCATTACCTATAACTGTATTTGGAATGGAAATGGTAATAAATATTTTTATTATTAATTTTTATACATACAATTACAAACAAAATATTCGACTTATTATTAAATGATATATTTAGGTGGAAAAGTTCTATTCAAAACAATTTACTGATAAAGAAGAAGGATTAATGCAGTTAAAAGAAGAATTAAAAACCTTTGATCCGGAAGTATCGAAACATTCGGCAAATAAAACCGCTAGGGCTACAATTTTGTTATTACATAGAGCTTTAAGAGACAAAGTCTTCAGTGTTTATAGCTTAGCTGCGCAATTAATTAGAATTTTTTTTGCTGAATTTGCAGCAGACAGGTAAAAGTAATATACATACGATCATCCATTTATTCCATTTATAAGAGACACGAATATTAAAAATAATATTTTCTTAGGGTATCATCGACTGAAATTGCAAGAAGCGTAGAACGTTTACTTCCAGAACTTCTGACAAAATCAGGAGATACGACTCCAAGAATTCATAATATGGCGGTGCATACAATCCTCAGTATGGCAGATTGTAAATGTGTCAGAGAATTGCACATAATTCCAGTTCATTTAACAAGACCAGTCAGTAGTAGTACGCATCAAAGATTGGCATTAAGTAGGCTAGAGATGGTAGAACAGTTAATATTAAATCATGGAATATCAACAGATAAACAAAGGTGATATACTGCATGTCATTTTTACTATATACTCTTCTATTATATCAAATCAATCGTTGAGGAATATTGGGCCTCTGTCATCAATAATAATTATTCTAAATATTTATTCGATCTACAGAGGTCCTTCCTCAAAATTAATCTTAAACATTAAAATACAATTACTCTGATAAGACATTGCAATTGTTGCAGTGGTTTGACATGTCGGACATTATCTGAACTGGGTTCTTCAGGGTTGCATCATCCTGCAGAAGCAGTACGAAAAGTTTCAGAAAGAATTTTGGTTTTAGTATATAAAGTTAATCCTAGGTTGGTTCGTAAACAATTACCTCCTGATGATGATATTACAAGAAGAAACTTACTGTATCGTCAACTCTTTCACGAGTTCGATTTGATAGATCTTCAGGTATATGATTTTATAATTAGAAAAAAAGAGATGTGTATACAATTTTCGTACTAATTAATTATAGAGAAAAAAAGAAGCCGAAAGTGGATCTAAAGCTACGACGACTCCAACGCGCACAAAGTCAACAGAAAATAATGTAACAGAATCAACAAAATCTCCTCAAAGGACAAGTCCAGTTGTTAGTACGGGTAGTTCAACGAGTATTACGTCCCCGTCCGAAAATAGTGCTGATCACAAAGGAGATAAGTAAGAATTATTTTTAAAAATACTAATAATTTATACGAATATATATAAAATTTATCTATAGAAATAATTTTTATGTACTATTCCAGAATGTGTATATTTTGCTTATCCAAAGGACAAGTTTATTCTGAAGAAGGTCTAAATATACATTACTGGAGAAGCTGTCCAATGTTAACAAGATGCGAAGCGTGTAAACAAGTTGTTGAAATTTCTTATTTGAATTCACATTTACTAAGTAATTATCTATTCGTCTACAAATTTGATACAATTAAAAAAAATCCAAGAAATTTGATATTTATATACTTCTTTATTTTTATAGATGAATGTGATATGAGGCGCAATTATATAAAATGCGATACTTGTAAGCAAGCTGTATATGAAAGTTCTTTCGATGAACATAGAAAAGAAAAGACATGCTCAAGTATGACTAAGTTTAAGAAAAACGTGCGAAGACAAAACCATAAAATTAAAATAACAAATTTTGATTTCAGAACCTATTGAAGGCCACGAACATTGTCCACTCTGTCATGGACTGGTTAATCAAAATAAATGGAGAGAACACTTAATGGGAGATCAACCATGTAAAAATAATCCACGAAATAAAATTGGAAAATCTTGTAAGCTAAACTAAAATTATTTTGATATCAAATATTTATAAATAGCTATTGGTAAAGTTGATTATTAAAATTATTCTATTTTATATAGGTTCCAGATCACCATCTAATACACAAAATCTTGGTGGGAAGTTAACTTCACCAACTGGAAAAGATTACTAGCATTAGCCATCCAATTCAAATTTGTTATAGTCCAACAAATTGTAGAAAATTTTTATAATTTCGTTTATTTTTTGTAGTTTATATATTTGTTATAACTTGTCCAACGTTTTTCATATTTATACTTATATTTAACTCGTTTTCTAGCTAAGCCCGTCCTTCTCGTAAGTAAAAACGTTTAGTTAAAAAGATCGTTAACTACACATGACATAATCTTCAATCTTTGAAAACTAAAATTCTATTATGGAATAAAATAGAAAACGAACAAAGTGATATTTAATATAATTAAAGGGTAAAAATTAGTCAAGTATAGACAAGTTTACATTTTTTGCAAGTATAAGATAAATACTCCAGATGGTTGAATTTATCTAACAATATAATATCAATCGTTATGGCATTAGCCACCTCAGAATTCATGATTCCTCTGTATCCGGCCAATATTTATAACACGTTTGTACAATATCCTTTAATAACAAAATCTTACTAGGTCCATGACCAAACAATAATAATAGTTCAAAAGCATTAATTCAGAAGGGTATTTCTTGCTCAAATATCATAAAATAAGATATGTAATTTCATAAAAGTAATTATTTCTCAAGACATAGATAGTAAATACATTTCCCATTATTATAAATGTCTCGATTTTTACCCTTCAAAGTATTTTTTTTTTTCTATTTTTTTTTACGAATCTATGTTATTTGATATTCCTTTATATGTTTATTTCTATTTTAATAATGCAAAACTTGTATAAAGTTTATAGTAAAGTATACATATATAGGTATTTTATTTGTATGTAACAAATATTGTATGTGCATATGTGGTAAAGAACGAACATCCACTGCTCTAAGGAACATTAAGTTGGTAAAAAATTATTACTAACAATTACGTGATATAATTGCTAGTAATAAAAATTATTTGAATTTTTTTATAAAGAATCACCATTTTCAGTGATTTTCTCTTCGATAACGGTCTCCTCACTTACCGATTCTTCATTATTAATTTCGTCTGTTAACAAAGTGCGGTTTTCCTTGAATTTATTTTTTTCTAAAAAATATATATGAAAAACAATAGTTATTTGTACAATTTAATTCATATATTTTGTATATATCATTATACAATTCAGACTACATACCAAACATTGAACAGTCAGCTCCTAATAAACGTAAATAGTGAATCGCATCATGAATAGGTACATAAGCTCTGAGAGACATAGTACCTCTCCAACCTACTAACTGTAATTTTAAGGGATATAGCTTATCAGTTTTTTCTTCTTCATATAAAAGTATACAGCTACCAGTTGCTGAAAGTTGAGATTATTTACTAAGCATAAGATTTGAAAGTTTATACATACATTTTATTAATTATATTAATTAATATCAATATATAATATTAAATAAATAATACCAAAATCTTTAAGAAGTTCTTGAGTTACTGAACTCAATTTGATAATTTCAGGTGGTGTACGCGGTTCGTTGTTTTGCAAAAGCATAATTAAGTCTTCTTTCATTACTTTAAGTTTTCTGCTTTTGCCAATATAATGAAAAATACTTTGCATCCCTTCCTGAGCAAGCCTGAAGGCGCATTTCATGTTTTTGTTGTCGCAACGTACAAATGTCTTAACGCCTGTATTAATCATTTTGACTTTATTTTCATTTGATATAACGATATCACGGATGGCCGGTGACGTGAAATAGATGTTTTTCTTTTTTCCTTCGTGACATCTGACTAATAAACATCGTGGATCCAAATCATCAGATATGTCATAAAATTCTCTAATGAATTTAAGAAAAAGTTCAACATTTTGTATACTACAATTTGAAAATTATAATAAAATATATTAAATCTTACTTAATTGATAACCAAACATCTTCTTTATCATCTTTGAAGAAAACAAACGGATCTTCCCTATATCCAATAACTCTTTTACGTTTTCTTTGAGGTTCTTGCCACTTCCTTTCACTTTCCAATGATCTTTTTTTATCACCTGCATTATTTTCTACTTCTTCGTGTTCTGCTTCCTCTTCAAGACTCAGTTCATCTTTTTTGTTATCAGTGTTTGTATTTTCTATGTTTTGATTAAATACACTTGATCCATTTTCCCATGGTAAAGGTTTCACTTTTTCAAGCACAGCAACAAAAAACCCTCCTGTGTCTTGATGATGTGGTAATATTCTCATACTATATAATTTAGAAATATAAATTATATCGCTTAAACTATATAAATTATTTTTAAAGAAAAATAACAAGTCAAATAATTCGAATTTACCAACGTTCAAGATGAAATTTTGAACAATCTTCTTTATCTGGTGGAAACATTTTCGGTCGAATTTGCGTTTGCCACTGTTGAGGTACATCCTCCCATGAGTTATAATATTGTAAATTTTTAGAAGCTGGTAACCAATGTGTTACACCTAAAACATTTCTTTATTAAAACTTCCTTTGAATTACATAAATATATATATATATGATTTTGAAAACTGAAAATACTGACCAGGATCGCATATTAATCCTGGTACTAAATCTCTACAATCTACCAATTGAACAGAGTCCTGTGTTTCAACAAGAACTCTGTGAAGAACTGCTTCATTCTCAACAGGATTTAACGAACATGTAGAATATACCATCCTACCTCCAACTGCTAATAATTCTAATCCTCTCCTTGCTATTCTATATTGAATTCTTTAAAACAGCCAATATGAGTTATGAATCATAACTTTTATAATTATATTAACATAACTATGATATTTACCCATGGAGATTATCACCATTTGCTGCATTCCACTTACACCAAATATCTGGATTCTTTCTCATTGTACCATCACCGCTACATGGTACATCAGCAAGTATTCTATCAAATCTATTTAAAGTAATGTTTGCATTAATACATGAATAATAGAAGATTATATTAATACATGAATTATACTAACTTCAAAGTATTTTTAGTACCATCTGCTTGTGTCACACTAAAATTTGGCATGATCGATGAATCATGATTCGTGATAAGGATATTAGGGCTATTCAATCTTTTAGCTTGATGTACAAGCATATAACAACGATTATTATCAAGATCATTTGCTATCACAAAACCTTCTGTTAATAAATAAATTGATTAGTATATGCAAGTTGTGTTTCTTTTGCATATAAATAAATATATTAAATGTAACAAATTTATACCTGGAGGTATATTACCCTCATTAGCATGTATCATTTCTATCAACTGTGCTGTTTTTGATCCTGGTGCAGCACACATGTCTAGTACCTACAGAAAATTATATATACTAATATATATTATGAACGTTATAATTAATGAAATAATCAGCGACTTATATATTTACCTTGTGCCCAGGTTTTACATCCAAGACTAAAGGTGGTACCATACTAACTACTTCTTGTCTACTAATACTACCACTATTTGTCTCTGCAATTAAAAAATTATGTAACCTGAAATATGCTTCAGATCTACGAATATCTTTTCTTGTTAATTGTAACTGCCATGCTAATTCTTCTGGATAAAATGGTAAACAATGTAATATTGTTTTTTTCTTGTCAGTATCTTCTTCATCATCTTCTAAGTTAGTATTTAAAATTTCCTTGAAAAAATCACTCTTTATAATGTCTAATAAAACTTTTGCCTCAGATTTTGAGCCAGTAATACGAAATGCTACAGGAAGATTTTTTCTCATTGTAGTAATAAATTCATCCCATTTTTCTTCAGGGATTATATTTTGTGTTTTATAATAATTTTCAAAATCCTTATTTTCCCTGATTATATCAGCATAACTTCTGTGTGGTGTATTATCCCATTCGTTTTTTCTCTATTTAAATTTCAAACAAAAATTAAGAAAATTATATTAATAGATGAAGCAAAAGAAATAAATAATACAGATTATTGAAATAGAAAAAATAACCCTAAATCGTTGCCGGTATATACAATAACAAATAATAAATTCTTACTTGTTGTTTTTCACGGCGTTTCTCAGCAAAATTTTTTTTTGGTTTATGTTTTCTTCCTTTACCCATTATTATTTATAAAAGGTATTTAAAAGCTCTTTTTAAAATAAACACGTGCCACTATACCCACCAACAAACCACTTTATTCGTCAAATTGACAACTGTAGATGGCGCCTTTATATATATAAAAAAAACCCCGCGTAATTAAAAATGATTACAAACAAAGATTTATAATAAAATAAATGTATATGTTTGTATATTGGTTCATATATCTACTTACGTTTTTATAAATATATCGAGCTAAACGTTCAAAACATAAGTGAAACCTGTGTAATTCAATTTTTATAGATCAGTAAGTGATATTGTCGTACACTGTGACACGCGTTGTATGACTTAAATCGAGTATAAAGGGTTAACGGCATATTCAAACTGTTATTACCAACTGAGTATCTAATTGTTAAACAGAGATTTATTACCATCGATCGAGTCGTCCAGTCGGTAAAATAGAAATTTTCTTTTGAGTTCACCTGCTAAGTGACTGTTTTAAAAATTTATTATCTATGTTGTATCGCAAAAATTAAGAGATGAATATACTCCTCAAACATAGAATATATGTAAATATTGTAAAATTGAATTAAATTAGAACAAAATAGCAGTTTTTTTTCTAATCAATAATTTTATTACTTAAATTCATTGATATTATTGACATGTCTATTGATTGTATTTGATGAATATATTCATCATGAACAGATGGAAATATTTTGTGCTATAACGACTATACTCGTCATACAAAAATTTTAATTTTGTCTACATAATGCACAATTTTATATTATATCAATTTAATTTTGTTAAGTTTATATATAAAAAATATTTTGCAAAGCATTTAGTAAATTTTTATTAAAACAATTGTATATAATTATAATTTAATAATAATATTTTACTACACATTATTATAACAGCTTATTTTATTCAGATAGATTAATATAATCAAATCGTTTTTCACATATGTACCTTAAACAAACACGTACTTCTAAAATTTCGAATCATCGCATTCTAGGTAATTTTTTTCTAGAATCATATTTACAAAATTTTAATAAAGCTTTTATATTATTACAAAACAAGGCGTTGGTAAGATAAACCCTCGGATTCCGGTGATTCCATTCTATTTCTTAAGTGTTCCAATGTATTTGCTAAATGTTTTTGAATTTGTTCCGTTTCTTCACTAACTTCCAAATTAGGAAGTTCTTCCCTAATTTTTGCGATCACTTGATTTAAAATTTGTATGGTAACCTACAGCAAATAGTCATATTTCATATGTATTATTACATAACTGTATCAATGATTAATTATCACCTTACCGCAGTATTTCCTTTTTCATAAAAATAAATATAGTGATTCAACAATTCTACATATAATTGTACTTGTACAGACGTATCCATACATTGACTTGCTATCCTTATTCCTTTTTTTAAACAATCTAAGACTTTATTTGCATCATGCATCTAAAATTATATCAATTTTAATTATATAGACATAAAATAGCTATTTGAATATATTTTCAAAAGTAGATATTTACTTCTTTTCCAGCTGTAGCTAAAGATTTTCCAGACCAAAATATGTGTGAACACGTAGCAACACCTCTGCACTGATCTGGTTTTCGTAATAATTTGCTAGCATATAAAGCACATTGGTTTCTCACTGGTTCTGCATTTTCCTCGCTAAAACAACTCATCTGTTCAAACGTAGCAATAATTAATGTGATGGCTGCAAGTTGGGCTTTTGAATCACTAATCTCATCTTCGTATATCGAAAATGCTTGACTCATAAATTCATAAGCAACCATTTCAAAGTTATTAAAACGAATTTCTCCTATAGCAATAGCACCTTGAAGAAACAATCTTAATGGTAATTCTGCTAATTCAGCTTTCATTAATGCAGTTATAGTTGTATGACAAAATTGAAAAATTTTTTGACACTTTTTCTGCCACATATCATCCTAAAAGATACAAATTTAATTTATTGACGTGTCTTTTTTTATTTAAAAAAAATCTACACACCTGATCTTTTAATCCTTTATATGTAAAAGCTAATTGATATGCCTGGAAGATAATGGGTGGAAGTGTATATTTTATTCTTCGATTACCACCAGCACTGAAGTGTTTTCTGGCAGCACTCAATATCATATATTGTTGATCAGCAGTATCAGATTTAAAATGATGAATTAATCGACCAAGAAGCCCTTGTTCTTCTGCAAAATCTTCAGGATCTTCTTCTATACTAGGCTGATCAGATTGATCTTGAACCAATGGTGATACCATTGACAAAACAGCATCCACTTGTTCTTGAGTTGGTATCAAAGTTTCATTTTCTAATATATTGGTTATTATATAAATAGCTAATAATTTTCTACCCTCGTAATCAAAATATTCTAATAAAGGCGCATAATGTTCCAATTTTAGGACAGTCAAAATATTTTTATAATTATCTACAGGAATTTTCATTAATCTAACTAATTCTCTTGATACAGCACTATTGTACTCCAACCTAAATAAAAATTAAGTTTTAGTATATCTACCTTATCTGTAATTAATGAAACAAAAAAAAAGTAATTACTGCTTATTTCATTATTATACATACTTATCTACATTTTGTTTTTGAAATATTTGTACAGTAGTTAACAAAACTTTGTCAACATAATCTACCCTGTCTGGATAGCACTTATGTGCTAAATTAATGAGAGCTACTTGAAGAGAAACTATATCTTCAGCTGGCATATCTTGTCTTGTCTAAAAGCATAAAATATTATTTAAATCAATAAATATGCCAATGAGTATTCTTCAATATTTCATCTTTTCAATCATTCTCAGACTTAAACTAAATAAGTAAGGAAACTGTGTAGAATATATATAATCATGTAAATATCAAGTTACATAAGATCAATCATCACTGAATAATTTTGAACTATAAAAATTACAGAGTTATCTTCTATCTATAAATTATTTATACCTGTATAATAGTTGCTATTTGATCACTAAATACATCAAAAAGTTTAACGTCTTGTGGAATTCCTGGAACTTGATTAGGACTTCCTGGCCCTCCCACGCCATCAGATCTCTGACTGAATGCTGCAAGTCTATCTATTAAGGAAATTATTATATTTTTTACATTTACTCCATTTTGCAATTCTGCACAAGATTTTAGGAATGCGTTTAGTGTCTGTAGATGAAATTCTTCAGGAAATACCTACGTATAATTTTAAACAATTTTATTATTTATATGTTAAGGATATATTTAATTACTAATTATTTATAATGGTCATACTTGTATAATACACTCCATGAGATATTCTTGAGCAATTGCATCCCTACAACTGACTACTTGTTCTAAAATACCTGGTAATACTAACTGAAAGCAATATTTAATAAAAATAATATTTATGAGATATATTTAATGTGAGAAATTCAATTTTAAGAGTTTACCTTTTTATATTTATCTAAGGTAACAGATTCTAATTGACTTAATCGTACAAGATTTGTTCCAACCAATATTCTTAATTCCTCTCTTTCTCTTTCTCGCCTCTCCCTATCTCTACTGTGACCTTGATGTTGCATGCGTACCCATAACTTATTCATTTCTGCAAAATTCATAAGAACAAAATCTATGCTGTCACGGACCTGTAAATAAACACTTCTCAGCACAAATCTCTATATGAAAACTGTTTTTTGAAGTTCTTTTACATACAGTTCCATCTTCATCGTCGCCTTCTGCAACATCCGGTAATATATTACGTATACATTGCAATAAATAATTTCTCAAAAAAAGACCTCTTAAAGGATGTTGTACACCTCTACACATTTCTACCAAGTCTCGAAGAAGATTTCTTTTTAGGCCTGGAGTTGTTTTTATATATACTAATCCAACTGTGATAAGCAAATACCTGTAATGTTGATATAATTGTTTATATATTTAACCTAAATAGGTTATAGTATAATAAAAAATATCAACATACAATCTTGGTACTATATTACCAACATATTGCACTAACTCATATAAATCTGTAACTTTCCTTCCTTTCTGAAATTCGTCTAATAAATATAATTCTAAATGTCTTAACTCATCTGTAATTGCCATATCTAATATCATATTATAGGAAAACTTTTTCTACGTTATATTCTATATACAATTTATGTTACGTATAATAATAAAAATAGATGATTTACAATATTAAGGATACAAAGTTCATAATAGCTTTTTGGACTCAAAAGGGAAGTCCTTAGTTCTCCTAACATCGTAGAAGCGTGTTTTAATGCATCCATGAGTTTCATCTTATCCAAACAATGCTTCATTTGAAAAGCTTGAACTTTGACTACGCCTATTGCATCTTCAAGAAGTTTTTCTTGTTCTTCCACCCCGGTCATGGCAGATGTCATTGGCTGCGAGAAAAATAAAGATACCTACCAGGAACACCAGGTAGTACCATGCCAGGTAAGCCATTCAAATCGAGCATGCACCACTTATTATGCTTAAGCATCTGGGGAGTCATTGAGATAATTACATTTACTAAATAAAAGCTATTTAACCTGATAAATAACAGATTTGTCCACAACTTATTATTTCTTCACAATAATATTGCTGATATTAATAGATGAAACAAATGAATAAAATAACTAAAATAATATATATATATATATATACACACACATATATATAAAGGATCTACTTTAATATTATTTTTAAAAAGTTACTATATACTACAATAGAAATAATATTAAACTTTAATAATACCAACTGTATAATAAATTAATTAATTATTTAAAAAGAAATATATCTTTTTGAATACGTGAAGATGTACTTAAAGATGTATACTTAAACATTTTTACATAGATTAACCTTTTCATGCAGTAAATTTGATAAAGATAGTCGCTTGTATCTTTACTTAGATCATAAGGTTAATAAAGCTTTCAAGCAAATTATAAAATACATTATTTAAAATGATACAGTATTTACCATTTTTTACGAAAAAATAAATAATCACCACACTTCGAAAATACCCTCTCGATAAGGAATATATATATATACTTGACTTCAGTATAGTTCTTTTCATAGGGCGTGTCAAGCCGGTAGGTACATTGTACGAGTGATACACTTATTTGTACATTAACACGGTCATTAATTTCTTATAGTGTTTCTCTTCTCCATATGACCAAGTTTTTTTTTCATCAATTATGCTTATCATTGAATACTTGAGGATTAACAAATGTTACAAACAATTCGTTGATGTCTGAATAAACGCTGAGAATGTAATAACTAATAACGACATCTACCGTTCCATGACGATTTTACTTGAAAATCAATAGAAAAACCAAGAGGAAAGACAGTGAAGTACTTTCACAATAATATCGTTAATTAAGAATCGTATCGAAGAACAAAATTAATATATAATTTTTTATGGAATTAAATAATATTTTTTTCTCTCTAAAATAATCTTATTTGAATATTCTATGCTATAAATAATTTAAATAAATGTAAAACAAACAAATGAGAAACTCGAATTTAAATATCTGCGACGTTGATTGTTCGGTATCTTCCCGTAGTTAATTTTAAACTGACTGTAGTTAATTTTGAAAATCTTTCAAGTCACTCGTTTTTGTTTGTTTATATCACCGGAGAATAATAATAATTCGAGTTTGTAATTCGCATCTAAATAAATTGTACATTAAAATTATTTTGTATTTAAAATGAGTTAATAAATATGAAACGTTTAATTATTTTATATTTTATATGTAATAAATAAAAGTATTGTTTATTCAACATTGTTAAATTAAACCTTGTTACCGCAATTATTTGTATTAATATTTCTAATATCGTTAAATTATCTTTGATTGTATATGCAATTTGTAATGTATTTTCAAAATCTGCAAATTTTTGAAATAATTCATAATAAATCAAAATTAATTATGAGAATAATAATAAAATAATATTGAAATATAGATATTTAATATTAGTAATATCAATTAAAATATATAAATATATTCTTCTTTCTATGTACTTCTATATTTGATTATAAGTATTATTTAATTCATTTTTTATATAATATATGGAAAAAACAATCAATTAATTGAAATTAAACATATTGTATTAAACATATACTTATTAGATATATAGAATAAAAAGCTTGCGTACTTTTGTTTATGTATATAAAAATATAAAAACAATATTAGAAATAATGAAAAACATTTGGTAATCTTTTAAAAGTCTATGTTTTTATATTTACAATATTTGCCTTAAAATACTATATCTATAAATTCATGTCTCATTGTCCACACTATGTGTGTTTGTAGAAGTCTGTTCCTATTGAATAAATAACTCTTCTGTAAGTCAGAACTTTTGGAATGAACTGATTGTAAAGAAATATTAATTAACCTTCAACGATCGCATGTAAATATCCAATTCATCTTCAGATTCACTCTGAACTATGCTGTTTTCTGGAATAATAGTTTCAGGAGATTCTGAATCAAAATATTTTTCTTCTTCATCTTGAGTTCGCAAATCTACATTATCGTATGCTTCATTGTTATCGACCATGCTAGAACAAAATATTAAATAAATATATAGAAAATTCTTATTTATTCGAAATAAAATCTTATGTTAGCAATATTGTTAATTTTATATAATAAAATAATACACATATATAAAACAATACTTATTTTTTTAATACCTATAATCAAACTCAAGATCTTTTCCTTCTAAAAAGCTTTGATACATATGTGTTACAAATTCTTCTTTAAGTATCTCTTTTTCTTTGTTTGAGATTTTTTGTATATATTTATGTATATGTTTTGTTTTATTTTCATCTTCTTTGTTAACTTGAATTTCAGGTAATTCACCCCAAGATTTATTTGGTTCTGTTTTCAAATTTGATTGTTTCAATGAATAATTTTCATCCGTGTCGTCATCGTCAGAATCATTCTCTTCTAGAACATCATCTTCTTCTTCTTTTTGTAATTTTTCACGTTCTTTAATCCAATCTCTTTCAATGCTTTCCATAAGGAGATGAACAAAAGTAGTACTTTTTATATCTATATTATCACGAGTTTCTTTTTGCTTTTTTGTTAAATATTGCCCAACAAGTTGTTCATATAATAATGGATTCCGTTTCATCATTTCACATTCACTGAAATATTCTCCTTCCTTTATCAATTTTTTAAGTGCCTCATATCGTCTATTTTTTATATCTCTCTGTCTTATAGAATTATTAAAATGTCTGTGTAATCTATTTATATGGTAGGATATTTCATAATTTTTATCTTTAGCACTATCAAAATATTTTAAATGTTCTTCAAGTAAATAATGTCCAAATTTTGCGAGAAATAAACAATGACTTCTTTGAAGTAAATTACTTGCAATCGTTCGTTTTTCTTCAAATGTTAACTCAGGATCATCTTTTTGTTGACTTTTAAAATTTGCATCACTTTCAGCCAAATAATTCAATAATTCATCTTCCAAATTGTTTCTAACCTCCGTCATTGTTTTGATAGAATTTTGTTCCATTTTTGAAACTTATCTTTTCACAAGCATCATTAATTCGTTTGATAATTGTTGCTTTTATTTATATATATATAAAATCATACTCGTATAATTCATTGCATAAATATGATGCATTATTTAGATTAGATAAAAAAAAGAAAAGATATAGTTCTCCTTTTCTGGTTATATAAACGATATAATCACAAACATGTGGTATAACTCGTTTTCCTTGACATATTATTTATTTAACTTTTTATTTATTGTTTATAACAGATAGAGTTATATTTCACGATTATTCAAAATCGATAGTAAACTAATTTTACGTCACTTATATCTCCGAGATCGTATTCGAAGCGTAAGTTGGGAACTCCCGCATTAATCACAGTTTAATTTTGGGTTAACCGCATCAACTTCGCATATACTACTCGAAGAATTGTCAAAGTAATATAGTGCATATATAATGAAAAATAAAAATCATAGAAAGTGAAATATAAAAAAGTAATACATATTTTTTTAATTGTGAAAATATTACATATAAAATATATTACGATTTGTTCTATAATTGTTATATTGTGCTTCATCGTATTTTCGAAGTGATAATTTCATTGTTTGCTGTGTGTCATGTATTTGACAGAGAGTAAAGTTATTTTTAAGCTTTGTTCTCTATATTTTTGATTTATTTTAATTACAATTTCAATAGATATACAAATATGTTTTTAATGTGTATTCCTAACATAAACTTTAAATCTTTTTCTAAGAGATAAGTATTTGTATGTTTTCAAACAATAAAGGAATACTTAGTATTATTGATAGTGTTGTTATGAAATTTTAAATGATTCCATCTTTTTTTTCTGAGAACAAATATTCTTTGTTAATACGTTGAAATTTATCTTAGTTTATATATTCCTTTTTTATTTATATTAAAATTATACAATTTTATAACAAAATTTGTTTTATTTTCAAGGTAATTGATAATATAAAGGTATGGAGAATGCTTGGCTAAGAGATACAGATGGAGGGATATGGGATTGGAATTGGACCGAATTGTGTGGATATTCCGGTGGTATTAAACCATTAAATCCCGAAACACATGATCTTGGAATTTGTTTTCAACAATTTTGCCTTCAAGTATTATAACAAAATTTGTATAAATAATTACAATACATTTTTATTTATCTAATTATTTAATTTGAATATATTTGATTTTTTATAGGTACCAGTTTTAATTTTAATAGCCATTATTTCTGCATATCATTGCGGAAAGCAAAACGTATCTCTATTTCGTGGAAGTCAATGTCATTATGTTATAACTATTAGAAGTTTAATTACTCTGTGTCTTATATTGCTTCCTATAATAAAGGCTTATATCATTTTAACTAATACTACTATTCCTTCAATGAATAAGGAATTGAAGAATAATACATCATCTATAACTACTACACTTGATACGTTATCATATAACAACGAAGACTTTAATTTTGATCCTGTCAATATAATAAATACGATTCGTAATGGAATAAATGACACAGCAAATTTTGCCAAATTGATCTTTTCATCTAAAAATAGTATAAGGACCACAGATTCTCCAATATTATTATCATATTCACAAGACTATAAGCCAGAGCTTACTGCATTTGAAAATAAAACAATTACCGTTAAACCAATTGATTATCTTGTAGCAGGAACTGAAGGATTAGCATGGGTTGTTCATCTTTGTTTTATTCTAAGTCTGAAAAGAAGAAATAATTGTAATGTGCGTGGTCCACTATTGATTCGAGCATTGATATTCTTATTGACTGTCATTTCTATATTATTACTGCGAAGTCATATCAATAACAAATCCACGAATGATGTTTTACCTAACTTATCATTGGGATTCAGTATCAGTACAGTAACGCTTTTGATACTTTATACATTAACACTGATACCTGCTAATATCAGATCAGAATCTGCAAGGTCTCCGCATTATGAAGTAAGTTATTACGCATCGTTTACCTTTTCAATCGAAACTCATTTTATATATTCTTTATTTATATTATATTTTTGTAGGTAGGAGAACATACTGCATTATTAAATACACCCACTTCATCTTATGTACACTTCCCTGGAGAGCAAGACCCAAGTTATCTAGGGACTGCAATGGAGGATGCTACTCTTGCTTCAAAATTGCTATTTCATTGGGTGACACCATTGATGGAGAAAGGTGTTCAAGGATTATTAAATCACACAGATGATTTATTTGATTTACCGGAAAGTATTAGCACAAATACTATTACTCAAGAAATAGATAAACATTCTAAAGTCCCTGTAAGTAGGAAAATATTGTTTTATAATGTTATTGTTGTTGTTTGTTGTTGTGAGATCATTGTAATATGCTTTAGGTTCAAGCTACGATCAGCGGTACAGAAGATATAATTGCTAATGAAAGAATATTGCAACAAGATACAAATGTTATTAAAAATAAATTGACATTACTTAGTCTTTTGCATAAATGTTTTGGATGGCAGTTTTATGCAGTTGGAATATTAAAATTCATTGCAGATTGTTCTTCGTTTATGGGACCTATATTACTAAACAGATTAATAAGTTTCATTGAAGACAAAAATGAATCTATTTCATATGGTTATTTGTATGCATCTTTGATAATCATTAGTGCTCTAGTAGGTAAGAATTTTTATTTTTGTTATAACATTTATAAATAATTAATCCGCGATATATTATTTTATAGGTGCTTTTTGTAATGCGCATTTTACGTTTTGGATGTCCATTGTTGGTTTGAAAATACGATCAACAATTGTTACATTAATTTACAGAAAAACTTTACACTCTTCAAATGTTCTCTTACATCAGCAATTTAATTTTGGTGAAATTGTTAATTTTATGACCACAGATAACGATAGACTTGTTAACAGTTGTCCAAGTTTTCACACATTTTGGAGTATACCAATGCAGGTAAATTTTTAATATTGTTGTGCATTTAAATTAAAATTATAAAAAATATATATATATTCTGTTTTTAGCTGATTGTGACATTATATCTTCTCTACCAACAAATAGGAATTTCATTCCTAGCTGGAGTTTCTTTTGCTGCTGTGCTTATACCAATAAATAAAGTAATTGCGAATAAAATTGGGGTTCTTAGTACAAAATTGATGGAATATAAAGATAAAAGAGTTAGAATTATGGGTGAAACATTACGTGGTATAACTACAATAAAGTTAAACGTATGGGAAGAACACTTTTCAAGGAACATCTTAAGTTAGTACACTTGTGTCAATTTATATGATAAAGTAATTCTTAATTATATTTAATTATGACTTCTTTCTATAGAATTACGAGAGAGGGAAATAAAATATTTAAGTGGAAGAAAATATTTAGATGCTTTATGTGTATACTTTTGGGCAACAACACCTGTTTTGATATCAATTTTGACTTTTGCAACATACATACTACTTGGCAATAAACTTAATGCTAAAACAGTCTTTACTAGCATGGCATTATTAAATATGTTAATTGGTCCACTAAATGCATTTCCATGGGTATTGAATGGTCTTACAGAAGCATGGGTTTCAGTTAAGAGAGTTCAAAGGATGTTAAACGTGTGTATATTTTAAAGTAAATTTTAAATATTTCATTTATATATCAAATTGTATATATTAATGACATCTGTTTCATGTTAAGTAGTTACCAGATATGAATATATTTTCTTATTATATGGAAAGTCCACCAGGAATTGATATTATGTTTAAAAATGTGACAACTGTGATCGGACAACATAGTGATGGTATTGAACTTTCAAATTTCAAAGATTTGACGAAACCTTCTTGTTCTAATTTGGAGGCTAAGAAGAATGTTACTTTCGAAGACAATGATACTTTCAATTTATGTGATATTAATATTACAGTACAAAAGGTAATTAATATTTATACATGGATTTTATTTCAACAAATAATAAATGATTGATATAGGGACAGTTGATTGGAATTATGGGTGAAGTAGGCAGTGGAAAATCACTATTGCTTGATGCTATTTTAGCAGAAGTAACAAAAGTTCATGGTACTGTTGCGTTAAACGATATAAATAAAGGCTTCGGATATGTGAAGCAAAATCCTTGGTTGCAATGTGGCACTATTCGAGAGAATATACTTTTTGGAAAAACTTATGATCATAATAAATACAAGTAAGTACTCTGCTCGAATATTATTATGAATATAATAAATTATGATATATGTCAATATATTTTTATATTACGTAGGAGTGTTTTAGAAGCATGTGCTCTCTTTGACGATATAAATTCATTGCCTAAAAGAGATTTAACTGCTGTGGGTGAGGCTGGAAATACGTTGAGTGGTGGCCAGAAAACTAGAATTTCTTTGGCTCGAGCTATATATGCAGATAAAGATATATATTTATTGGATGATGTCTTAGCAACATTAGATACGAATGTAGCTGCTCATGTTTTTCAACATGTTATCTTAGGCTTATTAAAAAATAAAACAAGGATATTATGCACACATCAAATTCAATATTTGATACATGCAGATGTGGTTATAGAAATGTTAAACGGAAAGATTATCAAAAAGGGGAAACCGTGTGATGTTATACTTGATTTAGAAGATTATTTGTTATCTTCTGAATCATTTGGGACTAATTTGAATTATAAATCTAGAAAAATAATAACAAATGAATTAAATCAACCTTTAAACTTAGAAGAGAATGCTGTATATAATGAGGAATATACTGAGAAAGGAAATCTAAAATTTAGAGTGTATACATCGTATATTACAGCTGTTGGACGTTACCTAGCGATATGTATATTGATTTCTATGGTATTAATGCAGAGTTCCAAAAATATAACAGATTTATGGTTATCTTATTGGGTTACACATGCAAATATATCGTCGCTCAATTCAACTATTAAGCCATTATCAGAAAAATTAGAATATTACTTCAACAACTATACTGTACAAGATGATAACTATTACTTGACTGTATATGGCCTCTTAGCCTTAGTTAATTCAATTTTTACATTAATAAGAGCATTTATATTTGCCTATGGTGGAATTCAAGCAGCTACTTTTATTCATAAACACCTGTTAAAAACTGTAATAAAGGTAATGACAAGCTGGTATAAGTATCGTATATATGATTATTGTTTGATAATAATATTATTATATAATTTTAGGCCAGAAATATATTTTTCGACATTCAACCATTGGGAAGAATTATAAACAGATTTTCATCAGACACATATACAATTGACGATACTCTACCGTTTATAACAAATATTTTATTTGCTCAGTTATTTGGTTTAATCGCAACAATCATTGTAACAGCCTATGGATTACCATGGATATTTCTGATCTTGGCTCCGCTTATCCCAGTTTATCATTGGATACAGAATCATTATAGGTATTATCCTTGAAAATTTATATTCAAATTTTATTACCAGATATATTTATTAATCACGAGTAATTAATTTTAGTGTCGTTATGTGATTTATCTATATTATAAATTTTATCTCGATTTAGGCTGACATCTAGAGAGTTAAAACGCCTATCCAGTACATCACTATCACCACTTTATGCTCATTTCAATGAAACATTGTATGGACTTACCAGTATTAGAGCTTTCCGGGCTGTATCCCGTTTTAAACAAGAAAATGAACTTTTATTGGAAGCTAGTCAAAAGACACAATTCGCTTCAATTTCGGCTAGTCAATGGCTTTCTCTTAGATTACAATTTATAGGAATTTCGCTTCTAGCAGGTGTCAGCATTATAGCTGTTTTACAGCATCAATATGATATAGCAGATCCAGGTTTAATAGGTCTAGCAATTACATATGCTTTATCTGTAACGAGTTTATTATCTGGCGTAGTAAATGCATTTACTGAAACAGAAAGAGAACTGATCGCAATCGAGCGAGTAAAACAATATTTAGATGATATTCCAGTAGAAACTGTAGCTGGAGAGAGTCCACCATATGCTTGGCCGAGTCAAGGTGTTATAGAGTTCAAAAATGTTGTTTTAAAATATAGGTAAGTATTTAAAATGTAATTACTATAATATAATTTCATAATAATTCTAACTAAAGGTTTTTTCTTTCTTTCTTTGTTTTTTTTTTTTTTTTGTAGAGAGCATTTAATACCATCATTGAAAGAAATATCCTTTATCACTCGGCCAGCTGAGAAGATTGGTATCGTAGGACGTACTGGTGCTGGAAAAACTTCTATTCTTACCTCTTTATTTAGATTAGTAGAGATAAGCTCAGGAAGTATACTAATAGATAACGTTAACATTCAAACTTTACAATTGAGTGCGCTAAGGTAATAATAATTTTTTGAAAATATAACAGTATATAATAATTATTTATACAAGTAGATTGTAAGAAATTATAAACATGATTTTAGGTCTCGACTAGCTATAATACCTCAACGCCCATTCCTTTTCTCAGGGACTATTCGAGAAAACGTTGATCCATTAAATCAATATCCAGATTTACATATATATAAAGCCTTAGAGAAATGTAAGGTTCACTCATTAATTTATCGTTTAGGAGGTTTAGGTGCTCAATTAGATGAAGGTGGTAGTAATTTGAGTGCAGGTCAGAGACAATTGTTATGTCTAGTTAGAGCTATTCTACATAATGCTAAGGTATATTCGCGTTTACGTTAATATATCGACAATTATACGAGATTATTTTTAACGATAGCAATGTTTAAACAAAATGATATTTTTACAGATAGTTTGTATAGACGAGGCGACTGCCAATGTCGATCAAGAAACGGATAAATTTATTCAAACAACAATAAAATCTTCTTTCCAAAGTGCCACTGTTATTACTATAGCTCATAGAATAAGAACAATTATGCATTGTGATAGGTATAATAATTTTTTTATTTAAATATTTATTATGTATCTGTGAATAACTAAATTTGTATTTAATTGTTGGTTTTTATTTCAGGGTATTAGTGTTGGGTGACGGAGAAATATTAGAATTTGACGAACCAAATTTACTGATACAAAATGCAGATTCGTATTTCTATGGTTTAGCTAATCAAGAGTTTTCAGACAAAGAATAAATTTCGTGCGATCTAGCATCGATCAATGTAAATATTTTTTCAGTATCTACACCATAATCATATTTATGTATATGATTATTTTGGTAGTATTAAATAACGATCGCACGTGATGAAATAATTTGCAAAGTATAACGTTATTGTTAATATAGGATTATATTTTCGTATATAAGTCTGAGAAAGAGAAGATAAGAATGATATAGCGACAAAAGGCATCTTTCTAATGAATAAAGATGTGCATAAATAATTTATATCAAAGCTATATAAAATATTAGAATCATCTGACATTGTTGAGTGCATTAAATCATTTATTATGTATAGTTAAGATTAATATTATTTTTGATATTAGTGAAAATGTATATAAACTCAGCCAGATCAATATATCCCTTTTGGTACTGATCTAATTCTTTAAATGTTTTATACCATACCGATGGTGATATTCTCATGTCAATAACTTCACTAGCTTTCCATAGATCTATCATTGTCAAATATCCTTTATCTATAGACATATACATATCTTTTTTTATTATTATAAATTTCAAATTATAAAATAATCTTTAAAATTTTCTATTGTATCTACTTACTATCACTGTCTATTAAACCGAATATAGTTTCTAAACTAATCGTCGATCGACCTATAGGACATTTTTTAAATACCCAATACTCGAACTCCTTGAGTGAAATTTTATTTGAGGACGAGCGAAAAACATAATTTATCTCCGGCTGTAATAAAAATGTAGATTTTTTTAACAGAAACGAATAATGTTTTACTTATCGAACTTTATTAGGGCAGTAACCAAACAATGCAGTCATTGCTATTTTATATTGATGTTTTGTTAAAGATCCTTCATTAGACGCATGATCGAATGCCTGTAATAAATATATATACACATATACACGAACTGTTAAAAATGATTATAAAGATAGCGTATACATTTATTTTTTACCGCTTTTATATATCGATGAATATTAAAATTCATTAGATTCTTCAAACAAAAACCAAATTATATATATTTAAATATTTATAAGATTGAGATTGAAGTTAGTTTAATAAATGTATCGTTTAGATCGATTTATACAAACAATTGATAAAAATCGATCAATTATTTTGTTCCTTCGGAATGAAAATTATAAAGTTTAGTTATATTTTGTTTTACGTTTATCCGTAAAAATATATTTGCACTTTATAAAACACATTAATATTAATTTCGTTGTCCATAATTTTAGCAATCTATTTTATTGAAATATTTTGCATTCTACGATGTGAATCGTTTTCACAGCCAATTAGCGCACTGTCGTAAACACAAGTACTCGGCTTGCTTCTCAGCTTCATCTGGACTGACATAACGTCTATGGATAACTGCATTCATGCATTCACGCGTATTCAGTATTATGTATATATATATATTTGTGTATATGTATATATATATATGTCCTCGCCCTTCTCTGTCATCCATTACAAGGTGGATGAAAACTAATGAGCTGTAATCTCGACTAATTTGCACTCTAACTTTTTAATTGCCCGTCTTTTAAAGACAAAACGCTTGGTACTTTCTACCTTGCATCATAAGAAGAAAATGCATATTACATAAAGGAAGAAATAATTGAAAAGAAAGATCCCCATGTAGATTTTAGATACGAATGCATACTTTTGACGTGTTTTCAAGTTTTAAAAGTAACATTATTGAGCGTTACTTTCAGCGACTCGTGAAACTTTCAACAAGAAACCCTATTATATTTTAATTGTAAAGTATAAGATTTTCACGAAGAATATGTACTTATGACAGGAGCAGAAAGTACAATGAAACAAAACTAGCTTCGTCGGAGTTTCACGGTCAAGAGTCGGATAGACTTTGAACAAGTCGTACTTTGAACAAGTACGACCTTTGAATTTTCTCTTTGAACTTAATGGAGCGTAAAATCGAATGAGTACCTTTCAAACGAGTTTATGTTTCGTTTCGATAATCAAAACACTGTTGATGACACTTTCTCGTTTATCAGAGGATCCTTAAATTTTTTTATTCACAGTTTTGAAACGGCTGGAAATCCTGAAAATGTTAAAAAAAAGATATATATATATATAAATAAAAAGAAATTAATCTCAAAGACTTTGTTACAAAAAAGTTTTCATTTTTTATTAATGAATTTCGATACGAAGTTTCTCTAGAGACGGATTTCGTTAAGGTGTTAAACGGATCTCGTAGGAATATTTGAAATTTCATCTTATACATAGATTTTCGTGACACGGTAGGTATGTCTCCTTTCACCCCTGCCCGTCTCGGCGAGTACTCGAGGCTTGAAGCATGGTCGCTGCCGTAGGGGTTGCCTGCTACCCCAAAAGTGCACCTAGCGAGGGTTGGTTCAACGAGTGCGCAGAGGCCCTAGAGGCCCTTGCCGTCACAGAGACCGCGCTTCGTTCTTTGTAAACTAGTTTGCGCCATGTTGGAACACGCTTGGCTCACTTGGAACTCGGCAAAAGCTGCGGTTAAATTACGCAACGATAAATTTTTTTACAACGGGTCAGTGTTACCCTTTATCTCGAAAGTATAACAGAAAATTCTAGCGAGTTCGCTCAACAGTTACGAGTATAACACGAGCAGTACAATTTCGTTTAACCGGTGAACTTTCGCAGTAAAAAAAAAAAAAAGAAAAAAAAAAGAAAAAAAGAGAGAAAGGAAGAAAAACGTTGCCAACGTCGTTGATATATAGAAAAATGATTCCCTTCAATCATTTTACTTTTCCAGTTCGAACGCGATGCAGTTGTCCAACGTTACGCCGATTGCTCGTTCCACTCGACCATATATTCGAATTAACTAGAAACGACCATAACTCATTACACTCACAATTCCCTTTCGTCAGAAGCACGCAAACAACGCGTTGTTCGCATAAATCACAATTTGTACTAGTACTCGCAGGTGTACGTACTTTTCGCAATCTGCATCTTGAAAAGTGTGTAACGAAAGTTGTGCGTACAACGTGAATACTTTTATTCTTTTATATTTTTCTAATGAAATTATGTTTCATCAATTAAAGAAGAACGTATCGATGGACGTAGCTCTACGATTTCTTAACTATTACTATCATTCTCTGAATAATTCGTCGAACACACTCGGGTCGTTTTGTTAGAAGCAACCACAACAAACTGTATACAAAATACAAGAAATATCCTTATATCTTTATATTACATATATTCTACATAGGTCGACGCAATGTTACCGCGGTTTTTTCTATGAATCGAAAAGAAAAGAGAAACGAAGAAGGAGAAGAGAGTGGGGGAAAGAGATGACAAAAACAACAAAAAAATACATGTCACGAGACGAAAGTAACACCTCTCATATTTCCATTAACTAAGGCAAGATACGGACGGGCGTTGGTGGATTACGGCTTTTACCGTGATTAATGCGTGGAGGCGATGGGAAACATGGCGCAAAACTGTGCTGGAGAACGTGCATCTCCCGTATGTATATCGCAGGAAACGCATTCGTATGGTAACGCGACAGGATCCTATCCAACTCTACCATTTTCTATCGAGTTTTCCCCTCGGTAAACGCACGTTATTCGCGTCTCTCCACTCAAACGAGTTCCCTTAACACTTTTCTTCTCCCATTCGTCAGTATTGTAACCTAGACGATATATTAGTTTTACCGATGATTACGTTGGACAGGATCACTGATGATTCAAGGACGTCTCGACACTCCATTCTTCTAGAAAATGGATTTCCGAGCGCGATCGTTTATGACCTATCTTTCTATCTGTCTTTTTCTCTTTCTATATGTGTATATATATATATTTCTATCTTATTTTCTCTTTCTCTTCCTCTTCTTGTCTATGATGGATGTTTTTCATAACTTTTCTCGCACACGTTATTGATCTTTCTCATAATGATGATGAAGATATCTCTTACTCGCGAAACTCGAAATAACTGATCCTCCATTTTCTGATTTAAAAGTTAAGAGTACTTACAAGTAAGAAATGGCGATGCATGGTGATAATAAAAAGATAAAAGAAGGATAACGAATAATGAAGAGATATATGGGGATTATTAAGATACGTATACGGAGTTTATATTCCAACGAATGAACGATTGATCGCATATTCTCTTGCGTCTTAATAATACATATGTAAACGAATCGATCTTTCGACAAGTACTCGGACGTACTTTGCAATTTTTAGATTGATGATACAGCTGGCTTTTCGATCGTGCGTATTATTTCATGCCGGTGTCGGTAATCGAGCTTTACTAAAGGAAGTTCGCTAGAAGAATAGTAGGGTGGGTAGAAAAAGTTAGCTCGTATGTCGTCTATGAATCAACATACGAAGAACTCATCGATCGTTAGGACTATCAAGAGGCAAAGTCAAGTGGGTCACTGGCATGTTCGTATACCGTAACACGCGTATACAAACACAATAAACCCTATTGTTACATATATACGGTATATACGTACGTACGTATGTATAAACTGTGGAAACATTGTTTTTACATAAAATCGAGCGTCATCGAGTAATTTCGAATAGAAAACGAAACCGTACGATTACGAAAGAGAGAAAGAGAGAGAGAAAGAAAGAGAGAGAGAGAGAGAGAGAGAGACAACGTCTTCGTTGTAAGACTAAACAGATCTCTTATACATATTTTCTACCTCCTTCTTCCAATTAATGCGACGCACTTTTAAAAAGTTATCTCGTAAATTTCTGTTGAGAATTCGTCGAGGGATAAGCATGTGTTTCGACGCGACGCATTCTCTATCTGTTCCTCTCTCTCTCTCTCTCTCTCTCTCTCGTATATATACACACTCAGTCACGTTATACAGTCTGTCGCGACGAGAAATGGCGGAGACACGAGAGAAGGTGGCGGGTCTTTCTACATTTACTTCTGTCCTGCGGAATCATTACTACGTCTCGAGTTAAGCGAAGCGAGAACGCCCGTTGACGGCAGCCGTTGATGCGTTAAAGGTACGAGAGGAGATGCACCTCTCTCTCTCTCTCTCTCTCTCTCTCTCTCTCTCTCTTTCTCTCTCATTCTTTCTCTTTCTCTCACTCGTTTTTTCTAGATCGTCAAGGCGACCCATTCATAACTCGTGCATCGTAATTGACGAGCCATGTGAAAGGAAGATCGTCGACGAGCAAATCTTATCGTCTGGTATTATGTAAATTTTTGCGTTACGTCTAACGGTCATTCTGTAAACGAGTCTTGAACGAAGCTCGTGAAAGGGAGACATATTTTTTTTTTTCTTTTTTATCATATAGATTTCCTTTCGTTAACGTTCGTAAGATGTTCATTGAACAATACCAGGTGATTATTATAATTTATTGCGAATACGGTCAATCTTCTGATAGTATTACTGAATGGAATCAGAAGGTAGGTTCGGACAGTTCTGTTCAACATTATAATAATTTAGCAGCGAACCGTGCCGAAGGCATACGATTGGCTAACCGAACATGCATGATCGGTTCGTATTCAATGCGAAATTCATGCAACTCAGAATGGTAGATGCAAACCGAAAGTGTACGCATCGAAGGTATATATCGAGGTAGCTATTGAATTGTTCTGATCTTTTTTTTTATTCCTCATTTTATTTCTCTCTCTTTCACTCTTTCTCTCTCTCTCTCTCTCTCTCTCTCTCTCTCTCTCTCTCTTCTCGTCGATAAAAATATAATCATTGGATATAAACGAATAAATCTCTAGTTCATTCGTTTAGAAATTCTTGAAATTACAAAAACAAATATCTTTTTATCTCTTTCCTTGCAAACGAAATAATTTGAAAGCAAATAGCATTAATTGACATCAAAGGGATCAACAGGAAAGAGTTTTCTTTTTTCTTTCTTTTTTTTTTGTTTGTTCTCAATAAGAAGCAATATTCAGTATTAAGCGTATTTCGATAATCCTTTTAAAAGCTATTGTAAGATCAGTGAAGAGTATCCGCTTACGCGATAGCCCGTCTGTACTATGTTATATGATGCTCTATTGTATTGTTCTAATATAACAAAAAATGCATGGCAGCGAAACGATCGATATTGCTCTCGAGAATATTCCGTTAATTGAGTCGGTAAGTTGGCATAAAGGAGAGAAAACGATATAGAAAGTAATCTTAACGGTGCAACGGTGCAACTGTGCAAAGGAGGAGAGCAACGTTCTAGTTTTCAAGATGAAAATAGAATCCAGAAAGGATCGGAGATTTCACGGGATAATAAATACGATTGTATCGATGATACTCGAAAATGTAACGGTGATGTTGCCAATTAAGCGAAGACTAAATTCTGCTTGATTTGCCTTTCGTTCTATATACATACGTATGTAATATATAAGCAGTATGTATGTATCTATGTGCGTTGGTTAATCTTGAACCGTCATATTGATTTATCAGATTCACGGTAATCGTACTCTGTTCGATGGACTTTGATATACTCCAATGTGTTCTATACAACAGGAGAAATTATATATATGTATATATAATATATTATATACTATACATACATACATACATATATAATATATTATACGTATGTATATATGTAGTATATGTATGTGTATATATACATATAGCATATATGTATATATATGTACATAGATAGATACTATACACGGTGGTACTCAGTTACCGATCGTTCGCACCGTTTCACCTCTTCTCATCCTTTTCCCTCTGTTCCTCCACCACCTCGTTCCTTCCTGACAACGTGTATCCGGTTACACCCCTACCCTCGTAGCTTGGTGTTAAATGTGAGCTGACAGAAACACGTGTAACTTTCAATTGACTGAGCAGTCACTCGAAGATTTGCAACGGGGTTCCTTAATTGGGTTAAACGAATTTGGTCGGATCGTATGCACTGTCCACGAATATATATATACACACACACCCCCTAATGCGTTTTACTAAAGTAAGAGTTTAAGAGCCGAAGGACGGCTTCGTATTGTGTATTGGTGCGATAAGACGAGTGGGACGACGTTGGTTATTCTAAAGGGTTGTAACATTTTCGAAGGGTCGAAATTAAAGACAGACACACGTAGAATAAACGAACCCCTCCAACAAAATCTATTTCGACGCTCCGTTGGTATACGATTGTGAAGATGAAAACCAAAGAAAAAAAAAAAAGAAAGAAAGAAAGGGGTACGAGGATAAATGGGGTGTACGATCTGATTTACTCCGCGGAGAGAGGAACAAAACGAAAAGAAAAGAAAGAGAAAAAAGAAAGACAAAATTCGAGGAATCCTTGTAATGTAGGAGGGTAACAAAGTGTAATGTTTGAAAGAGATAGATTTCATTTTAATCAAAGACGTTCTATATACGATATTTCTATCTCGTGAAGGGAAAAGTGTTGAGACTCGAAGTTAAAGTATTTTCAATATCAACATCGCGTCGTAGTCGTGGTGTATCATCGAGTTGAAAAAGAGGAAACGACGAAGTAGAGGGTTGGAGTGAGAACGAATTCGAGACAAGCGACCGTCTGTCTATCTATCTGTCTGTCTGTCTGTCTGTCTGTCTGTCTGTCTGTCTGTCTGTCTGTTTGTCTGTCTGTCTGTCTGTCTGGATGGCTGGCTGGCTGGCTGGCTGGCTGGCTGGCTGGCTGACTGACTGGCGGAGGAGGATTCGTTATGAGGCAAGGCTTCCCTTGCTTTAATGGAATAAAGCACCGGAAAAAAGTACCGCCTTCCTCTCGCGGGATTCCGCTTGTAAACGATATTATTACGAGGTCGCGCTTAAATATCTCTGTGCCTTCATCATCCTGCCGAGGACTTTCTATTTAGTTCGACGGCGTAGAAAGGGGATGAAGTTTTCGCCCTCCCCGATACCGGCCACCTCTTTATAATCCATGCTTCATTCGGCATGCAATATCGTTGGATGCTTTTAGAAGGAATATATATATATATATATGCATATATGCGTGCATACGTACATACATATATCTCAAATGAAAAGATTCGAATGCTATTTACTAATAAAATCGTTGTGAAATGAGAAAATACGTTCGTGGTTACTCCTTTGTTCCTGTTAATTATATTTTTCGGATCAACGAATTTATTATTTATAAATGGATTCTTGAAATTTGTAGGAATGTTAGAATATGAGAAGGGATGATTGAATCGATAAGAAAAAAAGGATAAATGTATGGAAGATTTATAAAAAGGATATTCTGTGATTAGAACGAAATGAGAAACGAATTGAAAGGAGGTATGATCGATTATGAAAATTATTATCGTCTAGACGAAGTTCTATTATTTCTAATTTGATTCGTTGTACAAGTAATGAAGAAAATGATTTCATATCTGTTGTTAGTACTTTACAGGATAATTTTAAAGATGATTTGAGTTTTGAGAAAATTGAGATTTAGAAACGTCGAAACGAAAATAATTTAGAGAACAAAAAAGAAATGAAGAAAAAGAATACGTCGAAGTAGCGAAAAAACTTTTCGAGCATCCTTCAACTTTCGATAGAAAAATTGTGTCTAATATCTGTAAAGATATCATTGCCAATCATGATCGATTGGATTCATTGATTCATACATCGAAGATTGTATAATTAAAATGAAAGACAAGAAAATCTATCGATATAAAATAAATTGTCAATTTAAAAAAAAATTTATTTTAATTAATTGATAAGAGAAACGAGCGAAAATCGTTAGCAAATAAAACGTTGTAATATCGCACTCATTTCCAGACAGTTTTATCGTATGGGTAATGATTTTCAACCGCGACTCGTTTGTTATATACGTAATTATTTTCTATAGGTTACGTTAATTAATAAACAGTAATGGCTGTGTAATAAAGGTTATGGAGCTGGCACGTCGATTTAATTGCAGGCACTGTACGTTCTACCCGGCTCGAGGACATTTTTATACGCACTAACGCGTCGGAAGTACTTCGTTAGCTCGAGTATTAATCGAGACAGTCGTATGTTGCTAATATATACCTACTAGAGATTAGGATAAATAGAAAAGTAAATGTTACATAGCATTAGTATGATCAATGAGTTCGCGAAAAAAGATCTCTGAGTGATTTTGATCGAAGTTTTGAAATATGTAACTTTGAATTAACGTAACCAATATATTTGCGAAAAGTACAAAGATTGACCCTTTGAACGTAAGCGAACAATCGGGGTGACTTCGATAAGATCCCTTTCGCTTTGCTCGTGCAAAACAGAATCGTAAAGTTCACTGGTTGTACGGCCTTGGAACGTCGTATAGTAAATTGATAGCGATAAGATCTGCTCGTCTCTTGGTTTATTTGGTCGTAGAGACACGACTCCGAGGGCTGTGGCTATGTACCGGCCAAATGGCAAGATTATTTTAAGGCGTATCTCGCTCTTATGCGATTTCACGAAGCATCGTCGACGAGAAGAACCTCAACGTCTGTGGTTTTCACTAAGACCCAGAGTAAGATTCACCATGGAAGAGAGTAGTTTCGACGTAAGAAAAAGAACCGTGTCTGCTGATGGTTTCTTTGCGATATCTTTCCGGGTAAATATTAGGCGGATACGTGCACTGTAGGCAGCTCCAATGTTTTCACTTAATATCTTCTGAATGTAGAGCCAACTTGCAACCAGTATTCAAGGAAAAGCCATTGCGAGAGCCATTTTCCGTGAACAGTGAGAGATGTCGCCTTTGAGATAGACCACAGACCTCTGCGAATAAACGAACCATACTTGTCTAGGGGGATTTAAGGAAGTTGCTACTCAGTCAGTTTCTTAACTCTTAACAGGACAACGGACCGTCATTGAAACATTTTATACGTTTCGTTAGAATCTATTAGAATTGGATTTTACTTTGAACTTATTATCGAATTTAATAGAGATCCAACGAGATCTTTTCAAATACTTTTTTGAATAAGAAAATAGGAAGATAAGGCGTCTGGTGGTAACGCGGAAACTTCTCTTATCATTATCGAACTTGGTTTAAGAAATCTTGTTAAGAAGATCCTTCCAAGTATTTAATTCGATACAGCAGTTGATAGTCTCCGAAATGATTTATTTTCGATCGTCTCCTCGGCGATAATTATCTATAGATATTCTCCTGCTGTAAAAAACAATTTTATTGTAATAAAAATAACGTCGAGAGTATTTTTCTTAAATGAAAACGGTTTCGTTTGACATTCTTTGTAAGTTATCGACGAAGTACAAGAAACATGAAAGAACGTTAAAGGACAGATCATTGGAATACTTGCTTTGGAAATATTAATGTACAATGGAAGAAAATTCGTGCTACGATGAGGGTCTTTCTTTATCTTTATCTCTCTCTCTCTTTCTCTTTCTCTCTGTGTAATTTCTGGATTCTCTTTCATGGTAAAGTTTTAAAATCACGAGCTGCTGGCTTCAAAGCAAACGGGGAGTAGGGTAGGGGTCAGGGGTAAAAGAGAAGGCCGATCGGCTATCCGGTAAAGAGGGGAGGCGATTGTAAGAACAAGGGGAGGAAGTCTGTTAATAGTTCGTTATTAAAATAAGAGAGGCAGACGAGTGGGGTACGCGGCTTGCAGCTGGAGAAAAAAAAAATATCTACTACCGAGTTATTATTGAACGCCTTGCGATGCTTACGTAACCAGAATTTTTCTACGCTCGATAAACGATAAATTTGTGTGGTCGTTGCTTTTTTTTTGTTTTTGTTTTTGTTTCCTTCTTTCTTTTTATTCTTTTTAACGACAACGAAGAATCGCATAAAAAGTATTTCGATAATAGTCATTTCCCGTTCGAAGATAAATGGTATGGCGGTCCAATGGTAGATATCTACGTGGAGAACGTTTTCTTTTTTAATCGCAACAAACGACGTGATAAAAGAGTCGATTTGAAAAGTCGCTTTCGTGATTATCGTTGTCACGGCGTGCGATCTTTGTTGGCTCACCGCCAAAAATCACAGATGTATTCTGGAATCGCGAATAATCGTAGTAGCATCGAGTATTTGGATACCGGTGGTACGAGTTAATTAAGCGCTCATTCGTTTCTCTCTCTCTTTCTCTTTCTCTCTATCTATCTATCTATCTTTAGCTTCCTCTCTCACTTTTTCTACCCTTTCTCCTTCTCTCTCACTTTCGAGGGGCGCGAAAACTTTTGTTTCCAACTCCCTTCCTTCCCTCGTGACTTCTGTACGATTCATGTAACTGGCACGAGCTTAATTTGCGATGGTTAGCAAAAAATTACTCGAAAAACAAACCCAGCGGGGTAAAAGAGGAACCACGAAAATTTGACCGCAGCTGGACGGTTATCTCCATTATCGTTCGTTTCTTCTTTTCTTTTTTATTTTTTGCTTCTGTCGCCATTTCGAGGAGAGTTAGAATTATCGGAAATTGTCGTGGTCGTAACCGATTCGATCTACTATATACGTATATCGATATTAATCGGATATCATTCGCTTAAAAACAAATCTTCTTCATTTCTTTTTTTGCTTTTGTTGGATAATCTTTAAAAGCAAAACAAAAAAAAAGAATACAAAAAGGAAAGAAAAAAAGAAAAAAAAAAGAAAGATAAAATCATAGTAGAAATTATTACGGACTCTCTTTCTCTCTCTCTCTCTCTCTCGATTTAAAGTAGATAACGGAGATCGAGTTAGGTCTATTCGCAATGGCCACGGATACTTCCTGAGTCTCCTAATTTATTATCCCAGCAAGACGATACTTAGAGGTACTTACATATCGTATGCACATGCTATACACATACGAGATATATATTCACATATAGGCATACACAGACCACAAAGACACGTATCAATGGAAACTTTTACTTGCCGTAAAATTCGTAGTCTTTCTTCGTGCTAGTGCTTGTTTTCTCTCCGTCTTGAGCTCGAGGAATACGAATCGTCGTCGTTCTTACACGGAGACAGCGGTAGATTATCGTCGACGGTGCAGCAATTCTCCTGGCATGACACGTTGCAATATTTCAACGCCGCCTTCACGATATTTTTTTCTTTCTTTTTTTTCTCTCTCTCTTCTTTTTTCTTTCTTTTCTTTTCTCTCTTTTTTTTTCTGCTTTTTTTTATACTCGGTGCGCGCGCGCTCACACTTGGGTGTTGCATCGTGAGAGGAAAGAGAACAGAGGAAACGTCAAGGAATGACTTCGGTTGTAGATACGCGCTAGTCACCTCAACTGAAGTGACTACGAACGAACGTATCTCGATGATTCCGACCGCAAGAAAGATTCTTCCATCGTAAATAAAGGCACGACTCTTTCTTTGTTCGTGAAAAGCTTTTCTACACTAACACGAACTAGAGATCATCTGTTTCGTAGTCGTAGTCTCTTGGTGCTTTTTACTATCTAAAAAAAGAAAAAAAAAAGAAAGAAAGAAGAAAAGGAACGAAAGAGGACAGAAGTTACGTTTATAAGGAAGAGCAATATTTTTGCTAAAAGAGAAAAGAGAAAAATTAAAAATATAAAGAATAAAGAAAGAAAGAAAGGAAAACGAAGGTGTTTCTTAATTTACGATTTTCTCGTGTATATCGCGTGCTCGTCACGATCTTCGTGTGTCTAAATATGTACTGTACGGAGACTGAAAGAGAGGGTTGAGTGATACGAAAAGAGACGAGGAAAAAGTGAAAAGGAAGAAGGAGAGATTGAAAAGCCAGCGAAACGCTCTCGCGAGTCGCTCGCTCATCGTACGATCTCGATTGCGCTAGCTCGCGAGGGGAAAGAAGTTTCTCTTTCAGTAGTGCTTACCAAAAAATGGCGACCCTTGGAAGGCCTTGAAAAGCCATCACCGCTGATAAATAAAACGTTAGCACTGCACCATTGCCGCCGACTGTTTGCTTCAGCTCGTATTCTTATTCCATGTATGTGTATATGTACGTATGTACCTATATACGTACGTATATATATATATATGTGTGTGTGTGTGTGTGCGAATGCGTACGGTGTACGCTAAACTTCAACCCTTTTTCTTTTTTGCACGGGGTGCGTTCGAGGATGAGGGAGAAGGAAGAGAAGAGGGATGCTTGGACGGATGCATCGTCTTCGTGAACGTATGTACGTATGTATGATGTACGCACACTTACGAAATCGTCTCGAGCATAGCACTCGTTTCGCTATGCTGTCGTAGCCGCTGGTATACTTCGCTCGAACAAAGGAGACTTCCGTTCCTATCCTCCCCTTTCCACACCACGTACGTCTTACCACCCTATTCTTCACATACGCTTTCCACGATACGGTCTTCTACGGCAAACCTCTTATCTCGTACTTCGATTCTCTTCTATATCTCTTCTATATCCTTATTTTTACGATCGACTAGCCTCGAAACCTATGTACTTACATGTTATAATACTATACATGTTCAACAGAAATTGCTTTGGGATGTACTGTTCTGGAAATTTGTAGAAAAATCTCTAGACGTATATGTATATATATGTATATATATATATATACGAATGTAAAGCCGGTGTCTGGTATTTATAACATGATATTTATGTTAGATAGTCATATGTTAATGAAAGTGACGAATATACGCTGATATACGTGCATCAGTTATCAGCAACATTTTTCAATGCTTATATACGAATAGATGTGAATACAGATTTCGTTGAGAATCACAACGTACCGAAAAGATTTTTCAAAATTATTATCAATCCTAGAATAACGACGAAAGTATCTTGATACGTTATTATATCTAATATACATTTCCAAATGCATTATTAACATTATATATTTATTTAAAAAATAGCGATTGGTCCGGAGGGATATTTGAAAAGTAATTAAATGAAAGAAAAAAGAAAAAAAAAAAAAAACGTTTGATTGGTTCGCTTTGAATCGACGTCAAGAAAACGAAGGCAATTCCGTATATTTACTCGATTTCCAGATATCGTTTCCTGCTTTCTATTAAAGTGGATGACACGAAAGATTCTTCATTCGATATACCTGACACGCTCGAGATCGTCGAGTATTTAAGCGCGTTGACAATGCAAGAACGACGAGCAAGCAAGAAATATCTATGATGCATATATATAGACACATACAACGAAAATGCATATACACACAAACATATATATATATACATACATACATACATACATACATACGTATATACGTATGTAGGATGTAGGATGTAGGAAGTCGAGTTTCCATCTCATCGAGGCGACAAACGTTCTCTTTCTCATTCTTAACAAATATAGGGTTCTCTTTTCAGTCAACGCCAGAGAAAGACAACGAGGAACGTTCTTTCCGAGAAATTGCATTGAACGCGGAGGATACCCTGTCGTATTTCTTTTCTTACTCTCCTGTGCAATAATACGACGATCCTGCAATGTGGAATGGATCGTCGTGACTATGGCAATGTCACCCACCCAATCCCACCACAATTTCTCCGTTGGTGTCATTACATCGCATGTTACAAGAAAACGAGAGAATGAACGAATGAACGAATGAACGAATGAACGAATGAACGAATGAACGAACGGAACGGAACGGAACGAACGAAGGAACGAAGATGGAGGAAGAGACGAAGTGAAAGAGTCTCGTGCAATTTTCTTTTTTTTTTTTTTCTTTTTGCTACGAACGTGTCGTTAAATACACGTCGTTTTGCTTCGAATGATACACCCACTACCTGCGTATTAAGCTCAAACACTTATTTCTATAGGTTTTTTTCTTTATGAGAGTATATGTATGTATGATGTATTTATGTGTGTGTATGGTACGTTTGTGTGTTATCTTTATGGAGAATGAGTCATGGAAACTTATAAAAGCTTGTATCTCGATCGCTCTTGTTCTCTTTCTCTCTCTCTCTCTCTCTCTCTCTTGATGAACCCCAAACTCTTACTCGTTACATCTAATTAACGTACCTTAGAAGGCTTCAACCTTAAATATACCGAACTGTGATGTATCCTTCACGTTGGGTATTGTTCAAGGAAGAAGCCTTCGCTGCTTGCGTTCCTCTTTAATCTGATTCACGTAAATTTCCTTGCTTTTTTTTTCCTTCATTTCTTTTTTTTTTTTTAATTTTTTTTCTACTTCTTTTTCTTTGTTTTTTTTTTTTTTTAATTATCGTTAGGCGCAAGAGTTTGAAGAAGATATTATTTTTATTCGAGTTCCCTTTTCAAATGCATTCGACCAGTAACTTACGAGTATCGTATTGAAATTTTGGATTGTTATTATTTCGGGTAGATATTTCTACTTATTTAAAACTGAGGAATTACACGAGTAACGATGTATCTTTGTATCAAGATACATATATATATATATATAGTGTAATGTGTATCGTGAAAGAGAAGTTAAAAAAGAAGAAAGAAAAGAAAAGAAAAGAAAAGAAGAGAAGAGAAAAGAAAAGAAAATAAGACATAAAACACTTTTACTCAGCTATTTTCTTTCATCGTCTTTTCGAGTTTCTCGATCTCGAGTATAAAAAGAAGAAATCTTTGTTTTTCTTTCGACCCGTGGACATCTCCGAAAGTACCAAGAAACTAAGCGACTGTAATCATGAAATAAAATATCCTTGTCGAGTTCAGAAGTTCTTCAGACGACTGATAGAAGTAACATCGAGAGATTCTAACCATTTCTTTCAATTTCCATGAACGTTGTTTCCCATAATAAAATAGATGCATTTAATCAGTCTTATTTCTTAAGTTAAAAACTTGGAATACAATATAATTGTATTAATTGTAAATCATTAAAAAGAAGAATATGAAACGTTTATTTTGAAAATAGATTAAGTCCGTTCATTTTTAAATCATGATATTTAAGGATTTACGCTTGAATTAATTAAAACATATTGATTATCGATAAACATGGTAGTATAATATTTGTACATTTAAAAAAATATATATAATTTACTAACCCAATCAGTTTAATAAACATTATTTAAAAAGTAAGACGTTTTTGATAATTATAAGTGACTTGAGTCACTTTTAAAATAAATGAAATGACTTTTCTAATTTTTGAAGAAACATAACTCCTTCAAAAACAAATATAATATAGTTTTCAAATAAATAAAAAAGAAACTGTGTTGAATAATTCTGTGTTGTAAAAAAACATAACAATTATTCATTCTCAAAAGAATTATACAGTCAAATTATATTTATATTTCTATTTTATAAATTCGTGAGATATTTAATATAATAATGATGTACAGATGGTATATATTGCAATAAGTCCATTATATCCCATCATATCCTCTTAACTAACTAACCTAACCTATTAACAAAATCTTAGTGAATCTAAATATATTGTAAATCTATTAAAATTAAAATCTTATAAACGTTAACTCGATTATTTTGAAACGTAACATTATAAATATTATAAATAATATAAACGTTAATTTGATTATTTTGCAAAATACACTTAGGACTTTCAAAAGAAATGTCTCATATATGTATACACATGTGTAAATAATATTGAAATTCCACGTAATGATGTATACCTATACATTTGTTCTTTTTTTGGTAAATATTTATATCTTTCTTTCTGTACATTTTACCTTCAGTATTTAGGATGTTCCTTTTCGAAAATTCTTGTAGTAAAACCGAACATTGTTTCGCGACAACATCGACCAGACAATTTCCGTAACGAAACCCATTTAAACGTGCCATGACTGCACACTATACATCCCTGATCAAGACGTGTGTGTGTTTATACATATATATGTGTGTATATATATATATATATGTCTATACTTACCAGAGAAAGACGAATACCAGCTAGCTTCGTACACGAAACACAAGGAAGGATAAGAAGATGCGACGAACGAAGTCAGCTTTTTTTCGAGCACCCGTGTAAACTGAGAAAAGCAAGCATCATGTACGTTGGGAGGATTCTTGTCGCACAGGATTGTCCGTCTTTCGTTCTTTCTCGTAGCTTCTTTGTGCATCTGTTAAAAAAGATAAATTGAATTTAAAAATAAAGCTTCGTGTTAGAATAGATTAAATTAATTCTTTATAAAGTTATGTAACTTTGAAGTGTTATGCATTTTTACGTATATCTATAAATATATATATATATATATATATATATATATATATATAATACTATGAAGTTTTTTATGTATTTTTTTTAGATTTATATATATATAAAAATATATATATATTTATATATATATATATAAATAAATATATATATTTATATAAATATAAACATTGTTATAAATAATTATGTTACGTAATACTGAAAAATATATATATATATATCAACAAAATATATCAAGAATGTTACTCACAAATATCAATTCCAACGAAATGTTTTGTTCGATCGATTTTTGCTAGAGGCAGATTTCAAAGTGCGTGCTTTGATGTGTTTCGTTCAATCAGTAGATATTTTGCGATGCAAGCTTCAAACGATCAAGTTATTTCGATCGAAACTGTGAGCTTTTTCGTTGTTGCTTAATGAAACGCTCGCGTTTGGTATTACTAACGATATTTAGTCATAAAGTTTAAATTGAATACTCATTAAAAACATGTATTACTGAGTCGATAAAATTACGTGAATATTACAATATTATAAAGTATCTTTCTAAATAAGATCTCATTTATAATATTAATTTCATTTACATAAGATATAATAGTTATCTAAAACATCAATTACTAAAGTATAACCTATTTCGAAGAGTGACATTGATTATCGTTTTTATACACACACACATATAAAGTCACGTTTAACAACAAACTTTGTTAAACACATACATATATAATAAGAAACAATATGATTGGTTCGCATATCGACATCGACCAATCAAAAGCCACGAAGCGTAATAATTTGTGGTAGTATTTCATTGGTCGAACAGAATTGTAGTCATTTTAATTTCGTGTCGAACGAGCGCGTACGTCGTCGTGTTCTCGGGAAAATTATGAAAAAATCAACGTTTAATTGTGAATTATCAGTGAAATTTAATCTTCGAAGGAAAGCCAATTACTAAAGGAATGCACGTAAGTACTATCTAACAAATTAATTCATTTCATATTTATAGACAAATCAAATTTCGACGAAAGATTACAATTCGAACGAGTAAATTCGATAATTCGAAAATCGTAAAAGTGCGTCCGTAAAATTGTTTTCAAGAGATAAATAAGGAGATGAAATATGGCATAAAATGTTACTCAGATTGATTGAAACGAAATTTGCTTTGATATTTGTACATTTTTTGGTATTAAAATTTTCTCACTGTGACGACGAATTTTTTCGAAGATAGGAAAAAAAGATCGTGGGCTATCCCCGCTAGTACGGACGGCCCTGGTCGTGAGTGACCGTTAAAAAAAACGAACATCGAACAAACGAAGATCGTTATTACGTTCGATCTTTAAGAAAGTAGTTCCATTTGAGATCGCGTTCATTTGTTTCGATACGTTTCATTGGCTACTGCGACCATCGTGATTCGTTCGTTGTCATTACTCGTGTAATTTTTGTTCGAAGAAGAAATACCGGCGTAACGTAACATTTAAGAGATCCAGAAACAATTACTGCTTCATTAGGTAACAATAAATATCGTAAATTTCGAATCACTGAGATATCGGCCATTACGATGATGATAAAAATTCGATAGGAGACGAATACGAATTTGATAAATCTGGTTTTATTTATTTTTATTTTTGATATCGTCGATGAGATGTCGATGTTAATTTTATTAGATTTATTTTCGTTATTTCAATGGATACAAATTTTGTTTTTTTATTTATTACGATGTAAACGTAAATGGTGTAAGGATACGATAGAAGTCTGTTAATTTTGTTATATACGTGTGTATCGCGTCTTATATGGGTTAGGTAGAAAGAGGTAGAGGTGGAGGGGGAAATAAATGGTTAGGATCCGAGTGGTTCTATATATATTATATATAGTGTGGTGTCTCTCTCTATATATATATATATATATATATATAGTGTAGTTCTATATATATATGATATGTGTATATATATATATACATATATATATACACATATATATATACTCGTTCACATAGTTGGAACAGGAGAGAAGCAAAACAATAGATGCGGTGAACAGAAGCGAGATGTGGTTGGTTGTAGAAAGAAGAAAGGTGCTAGGAAAGTAAACGCAATATATAGAATCGATTTGAATTCAACGTTTAAAGCTTCGAATGATAATTCAATCCCAATAGTCTTTTTATTCGTATTTTTTTTTTTTTTTATACTTATTTTAACGTATTATATGTACAACGTAGTATATGTAATTTCGTTAAGGTTATGTCGTATAGAGATCATTGATGATATTTACAAACATTCTATTTAATTTTTACAAACGTTGTTTGTACGTACTAATTAAAAGTATCTATACTTTCAAATAAGTATATATTTCATAATCTAATATGAAAATAACGACGACGGTTAATTATCTTTTATCTTAATGTAATATACAATAATTTATAAATTTTATTACAAGAGTATATCGATTCGTGTTAAATTAATTTCTTTGGCAGTCTACGTGTTTACCATACAAAGATGTTTATACGAATGCTTCTTTAATATCAGATATGCGTATTAACGTGAGATCATTTGTGATGTTTTTAAATTTAAATATATCCACGTAGTAATATCCCGACGAGCATTTTCTTTTCTTTTCTTTTTTTTTCCTTTTTTTTATCTTTCTAGGGTGACGTAGTCTCGAACGTGATGTTTTATAAAGTACTGTACGTGTTGTGTTTGTTCGTAGGAAGCCTGTAAGCAGGGAGACACCCTTGTAGACTCCGTCCTGCGTCGTTCAATGGAGAAGTCACGAGATAATTGTACATATATACGTACGTGTACGCGTTTTGATATTAACGTTCCGTACGAAAAAGAGAGAGAGAGAGAGAGAAAAAAAAAGAAAGGACCGTCTAGCGAGAGTCTCGTGAAAATTATGCTTTCTAAATATTTAGGTACGTATTTATCTTGATTAAAATTGTCCGAGTAATTTAAATATATATTTATGTAAAGTATACTTGGATAATTGATACTAATTAGAACTTTTTTTTTTTCTTTTGCAGATTTTTCTATTCTCTCTACATTATTTAATAAATGCGACGAATAGGATAAGTTTAGGATACATGGAATAACGTAGTGTATAGTGTATCAATTGAAAAGAAAGTTTTTCGATTTTTATCTAAGAGTATTGGATCGATAAAAGTAGAATCAAAACATTATCGAGTATTTACTTTGATCGTTTCTCTACGTCCCGAATGATGATATTGTTCAAGCGAACGTACTTGAGATAGAGTCAGTGGACAAGAGAAAAGTATCGAAGTTTCTTTCAATTTTCTCGAGGAAATACGCAATAACGGTAATAGAAAGTTCCGTTGGAAGATTTCTTTACTATTTAACGTTAAGTAAATAACGCCGTATTAATTAATCATTTACAAAGTTTATTCATTTCGCGTATCGATAAAAAGAAAAGATGATTTTAATATCCTTCGTGTAGCTAATATGTAAACGAAATCTTTGCAAAAAACAATTTTATGTTTTTCTCTTAAACATTTAATAACATATATAATAATTAAAAAAAAAAAAAGGAGAGAAAAAAAGATTTCTCCGTGTTAAAGTAACGCACATTTAGAGTATTCAGTTCTCAACATTATCATAAACATCTCGATAGAAATATCCTCGTGAGAGGATAATAACGGGAGGTGATAAAAAAGTAGGTCTTTTACAAAGTAAAAACAGATGTTCGATGTTTCACAAACTAATCGTAGTTAGAAGATCTCCGATTATCCGTCGACGTTCAGATCTCGACGATTATCTCTTGGTAATCTCGAAAGTGACGTTTACGCGGTGCGAAGAGAGAAAGGGCGAAGAGAAAAGGGAGTGAGTCGGTGGTGTGTCGCGTGTATTCGCTTGGTGCACATGGGGTATTTCGAGCGAAAAAGAGAAAGAGAAAGAGAGAAAGAGAGAGAGAGAAAGAGAAAGAAAGAGAAAGAAAGAGAAAGAAAGAGAAAGAGAGAGAGAAAAAAGAGAAAGAGACTAGTAAAAGGAGGAAGGAAAAGGAAGAGACGTACATGGGGTCCCATATATACTCGTTCGGTTTCTGTGGAAGATGAGAGAGCGAGGGAGAAGTATAAGGGTGGGGTGGGAGGGGTGGGTGGGGGGTGGAACAGAGATCCAAAGGAGAATCGCGCGCGGGCAGTGCACGCGCAGCCGCCGGGACGCGCGCATCCCGTGCTGCTTTTGCGCTGTTACGAACGTTCCGGAGTAGGAGCCCGCGAAATCACGATCCTCACTGCACTGTGCAACGTGCTATCGTCAAGGTGTTTTCTCTAGATATACTGACATTTATATAAATATATATAAAATATATAAATATAAAAAAAGAACACACAGCGTGGTACTAATAAGTGCGTCGTATTAGATCGAAGCGTTGTCCCGAAGAAATTTTGTTTTTATTATGGACTTATCGAAAGAGAAGAACTGAGTTTTCATTTAATAATCATCGTCCGAAGATGCGCAAATTTTCAAAGCTTAGCTATTACGTGGATAGAGAGATAAGATACTTATTAAAATTTAGTAGATAGTGTAGGTTTAAGTTAGATTAGTTGGAGCGATGTCAACGGAGGTCGATGGGGTTTTAATATCGTAGAGGATCGGTCGTCTATGTTGAAGAAGAAGAAGAAGAAGAAGAAGAAGAGGAAGAATTATTGAGAATGTAAGGTAAAGACAAGGTTGTTAGGTTGTGTCCGTATTATTCGCGCGCTTCTTCTTCGCCACGTGGCGACGTACATATATCAGGCACGTTGCACAGACCGACCGTCCGTATTATTTTGGTACCGGGTACGCGTAAAATATCGTGAAGTGTGAGTAATATAATAGTACGTAGTGTCACGTCGTGCTGCGAATGTTCGCACGTGTTGCTCCTGTTCTCCTCCGTGTTGTTCGGCTCGTAGAGTGTTAAATTTTCTTCCTAGATTATCTGTTTGCTTCTCTCTCTCTCTCTCTCTTTCTTTCTTTCTTTCTACCTCTATCTATCTTTCTCTTGATCTCTCTCCTTCTTCTTTTCGTCTTTGTCTCTCGGCTTCGGCAACTTCGTCGGTCGGAAGCACCAACAGAATTTCGTGGAATTCACGATCGCGAATTCGAGAATGCTCTGGCAAAACCGGTTATCGTGAGACTCGCGAGGAAGAGGACCTCCAGCAACGACTTCGGAGGAAGGTGTAGACCGATTGCGAAGGGCAAGATGTCGACAACGAGATACGACGAAGCAAGAGATGCAAGACTGATCGATCGATTGATCAGTGATCATCCATAAACAGTGAACTTCCGGTTACGTACTGTTTATGCTTGTATGAAGAGGGAACGAGCAACGTATGTAGATTTGACTTCGTCCTGTTTGATCTAGGATGTAACAAGGACGACGATCAATAATAACAACAAAAACAACAACGAAGAGAACGACGATGAGTCTTCTTCGTGGAGCTTCCTCAAATTTTCTCTGTTTTGCTATGTCTACGGCTACGAGCTATTGGTGAGTCTTGTAAATGAAATGTATTTATTATTTTATTATTCTCGATTAAAAATTTATCTGCGCTTTTAAAAGAGAAAGGTTGAGACGATATGTATATATACATATATAATTCACGTTGATGGATTCAGAAAATTATGGCAGCTTTTAACGCTTTACTACGTTCGCGTGTTTTCACGAGTAAGAAATTTCTAATAAGCTTTATGGTTATTGGTATATCCACCACAGAAAGAAGATTCTTCTTTCTTTCTCTTCTCGATCTTTCTTTTTTTTGTTTCTTCTTTTCTTTTTTTAGTTTTTCTTTCCTTTTCTTTTCTTTTTTTTTTCCTTTTCCCTCGAAGAAAGTATCCATAAATTCCTTAATGCAATCTTCTTACGTCCGATGCTAAAATGTATTTATGGTGATTCGAGTGTTATAACTCGTTAAGCTTTTCCGCACGTACTACTTCTGGGTCCGGTTTGAAGGATTTCCCGATATGTTTGTGATTTAAACGAGACCCGAGTGATAGACTACTACTTTATCTTAAACATTATACTCGCCATTAAATATTTATGAACTAACGATCCTTACCTTAAATATGCAAAATAATTCTGCTCTGGCTCTGATGTAAATATACAAACAAAGCGGGAGGGATACGGCAAGAGGATTAGCATATTTCATATCCTTCCGAAGGGATTAATTCGGGAATGTTTTGAAAATGACGGAAAAGGTTTATCGCACGGAGATAACGAGCCGAAGGACAATCGGGAATACTTTGCTAGAGTGAGTGAGATAGACAGAGAACGACTACTTTATCCTAGCGTCGATATTTCAGGCTCATCGTACTGCTTTCATTCGACCTGCTTTAAACGTCAATGGTCTTTCTCTTTCTCTCTCTCTCTCTCTCTCTTTCTCTGACTCTTAACGTAGTCATTCGGTCGAGTATATCTTGAAGTGCATCCGTTCGTTGGCCGATTCGAATCTTCTCCTATACATTCCCATCTTTCGTTTTACCCTCTCAATCTCGCTCAATTTTTTTCTCTTCATCATTTATTCGCCTTCCTTATCGCATGACCATCATTGATATAAGCACGCATTCAATTGAAAATGTTTCGAGTGATTCTCTATATTATCTTAACGATTTATTTCTGAGTTCTTTTCGAAATTAATTTACGATATACGCGTTAATTGGAAATGTAGTTAATTGAGAAAGATAGAGACAGAGAGTGGAATAAAGGGAGACGAATATTTTTCGCTCTTACGCTCTTACACCTATTTTCGATTATAAAATGAAAAAATCAACTTTAAGTAGGAAGTAAAGAAATTATATGAAACGAGTCGGGTTATTTCTTTATTCAATTTATTAGCTCTTTCCGTTGAATATTTTTTTAATCATAAACTGGATAAAGTTTGGTTATCGTTTCGTGGGAAAAGTTTTTAAGAATAAACTGTCACTAGTGTTTAAAAATTAATTGAACGAAATTTTCTATTACTCTGCTCGATTGATACGTTGTATCGATGGTAAACAAATATTTTGAAAATATTCGAAATAACAGTGCGAAAGTGTGTGATTTAAAAAACAAAAAAAGAAGAGAGAGAGATTGGGAGGGACAGAGAAGAAAAAAAAAAATAACTCGGATCGATGAAAATACCAGTGAAATATACGCACACACGTACACATACACACGCAGAGACATATATCTTCGTACTATTTTATTCAGAATGCGTCCGAAAGTACGTCCCATTAACTGTAAAACAATATTAGTTCGGTCGAAATGGCTCCACGGTCTTTATAAATAATTACTGGTATAAAGGCTGCATCACGTAGGGCATAAACAGCGACCAAGAGGTACAGGTATACGTTGCTCGAATAATGTCGGTGTCTGGTAGAACCAAGAGGGTGAAAAAGGAAGAGAGAAATGGAGAGAAAGAGAGAGAGAGAGAGAGAGAGAGAGAGAGAGAGAGAAAGAAAAAGAAATAGAGAGAAAGAGAGAGAAATAGAAAAAGAGAGAGAGAGAGAGAAAGAGAGAAGATTTTGAAAGTTACTAAAAGGGAGAGGGAGAAAGAAGTGATGAGAGATAGAAAGTATACGTATCTACGTGTGTAAGGGTAGCTGAGAAATAGAAAGAGAAGAAGATTCTAAAAGTTACTAGAAAAGGAGTGGGGAGAAAAAAGAGACGAGGGATAGGAAATATACATACGTGTCTCTATGTGTATAAGGGTAACTGAGAGAGAGAAAGAGAGAAAGAGAGAGAGAGAGAGAGAGAATATATAAGCGACTGAGAGTTTCATTTTGAACGAGTATTCTCTGCGTCCGAACGACGCGTCCTAATCGGGCAATATTAGCTATTGACTCTGGCTCATGGGGTTTACCGATGGTACTGTAGGCGATGGTGCTAGCCACCCGACCGAACGAATGACGGCGACGAGGGCTTTTCGATTCTATCCTGTTGAGAATCGAACTGTTCGTAAATCCGCCCCGTCTCTTCGTCTAAATTCGATTATCTCTTGACAAATAATTGTTTTCGATGAATCCACAATTTTTTCTTTTCTTTTCTTTTCTTTTCTTCTCTTTTCTTTTTCTTCTCAGCCCTCTTTCGCACAGCAGATTTTTATCTTTTTTTCTTACGTGTGAAATTTAATCCCATTATTTTGTATCGATTGGAATGTTTCTTTTTTTTTCTTCTATTTTTTTTTTTTGGAAGGATCAATAAAAGAAACGAACGCGAAATATTCGAAACTTCGAAAATATCTCTGCATCGAAGAGCAAATGTTTCCCTTTTGAAATTTCATTTTTAGTTTGAAGGAATCGCAGAGGCAAGGGTTGTAGTTTTTACTGAGAATTTGATTTACCGAATGCGTGGAATCAAATTCGCCGTCGTCCGATTTGCGGTCTTTGGTGGTTATCCGAGTGTTCAATATATAAGGCCAAGAAAATTCAATTTCGAGGATAAAAAAGAATGCGCGCTTTTATTGTGACCAATATTTTTGCGATGAATAAATTCTGGCATTATTGGTTTATTATTTAATATATATATATATATAGTACATATACATACATATACATAGAATACTCCAAGCAATATTAACACACTTTGACCGAACAATCGTGATATCTCATATTAAAATCTGAAATTTTGTAAAATTCTTTTTCACATGTTCTACACGATTTTAAATTTAATATAACAATATCATATACATATATATATATATACATAAAAAGTTCAACAATTACACAAGAGTAAATTAAATATACAGACATTCTATTTAAACGATGCATTTAATATAACAATCGAATAAAAATGTTTGAATAAAAATAGTATATATGTATACATACTGGTATATATCTTCGTGTGGAAAACGTTGATAATGTCACGTTCTAATGATTTCAAGCCACTAATGCGACCGAATCTTTCAAGCACTTTGAATTTCACATGCGATCACCGCTGGAGAATAACTCGAATCATATTACGCGTATTAATACGCGAACGCACGAGGAGAATACACATTGACCCGAGTGGAAACGAGAAACGAACAACAAACGAACGGGCTTACCGTAATTCGATCGTCCAATTTGCACGAGCATCCCGAAGGCGAAAGATGCACACACGCATCAACCAAACTGATAGAATCACCCCCTGGCGATGTTCTCTTTCTCTCTCTCTCTCTCTATTCCTCTTTCTCTCTTTCTCTGTATCTATATCACTCTCTCTCTCTCTCTCTCTGTCTCTGTCTCTGTCTCTGTCATCTCTCTTTCTCTTTCATGTACTCGGTAATTATTCATTTTCCTACGTGTAATTTGATTGAATTTAATTGCAAACAATGGCGCGTTTGTGGCATTCGCTACATGTAACAACGTGCTTGCTCCGGGTTGCTACCAGATACACACATTTATGGATATTACTGTTCTGGGCTAACGCAAACTATGATTTAATCTTCGCCGACGACAATAAACTTCCCTTTCCTGATATCGCTCTCTACGAGATTGGCTTATCGATTATGGACACCTGTATCATTGTCATTTCAGTAGTTACACAAGTACCATCGCAACATATTCTAGTAGAACGTAAGATGATTATATATGATGAATTTGACTTTATACATAACGTGTATCAGATATTTCTCATATGCACGTTTCATTTGCATATTATGTGACATAGTATCTAAAAGCGATAGAAAGTCAATTCCGCTGTTTCCCCATAGGAAAAAAGAAAAGAAAAAAAAGAAAAAAAAAATAAAAAGAGAAAAGAAACAAAAAAACTAAACGTGAAATGTATCGCAAGGTTTTACGTATAAAGATCATATCGGCGTCCGTATGATAGATATTTCTGAAAAATCCGCGAGAATACTATTGATAAAAATCCTCGTGTATCGAAATGAGTCGATCTCACGTAGTAGAATCTCTCGTTGAATTCAATTACATTTCGTATCTTTTATCGAACGATACGAACGTTCAATGAAAATAAAGGAATTTCGGATAAAAGCGATCGCTATTTTTATCGAAAAGAAAGGGGAATACAAGTTAGATGAAGAGGGATGGTGAGTAAGGGTGGAAAAGGGGTAAGTCCGTAAAAACGAATAATACGACGATCGTTGTTTGATCTTTACTGTTGCTTTTTCGTCGAACGATTCTCTCGATAACTCTCTCTCTCTCTCTCTCTCTCTTTCATCCTTTTGAACGTTGGTATTGCTTTCGCCAATGTTTCTCAATGAGACCACGAAATACATACGCGAAATATATAACACTGACACACACGTACACGTACACGTACACTGTACACTGTACACTGTACACTGTACATGTACGTATATATACATACATTAGACATACACATATTCATATACATATATAGTCATGTATGATATAGTACTCATGTATCGCAATTTTTGCACGAGTCGCGTCACGGTGTCATCGATTATCGGTTTAATTTCAAATTTCGTGTTTCGAACGAAATCGTGGCCGATTACCCGCATCGTCGACTGTAATTACCATGATGGCGATGGTACTGTCGGCGTGCCTCCGCGTTGCGTCGTTAAATTAATCTACCTCGTGTTATCGATATATCGTCGACAGCGTGAAACTCGCACGTGCCTGTTTCCTCTCAGTTTCTTCTTTTTCTTTTTTTACATATTTTTTTTTTTAGCGACATTGACAGCCGGATTATCCGATAATAACAGTAAATAACAATGCCTTACCGATACTTTTCAACGTTTCTTTGTATATGATGTACGCATAAAAGAAAGAAAGAAAGAAAGAAAGAAAGAAAAAAAGAGACAGAGAAAGTGAAAGAGAGAAAAGGAGAAAAAACAATTAGCATTTATATATCTAGGAATAGAAGAGATACGTTATGAATTACTAGTGACTATCAACTACACGAGAATTGGCAGTGGTTAACAATAAGATGTAAAAAGTATTGAAAGGAGAAAGGGAAGGTAAAATGAAGCGATGGAAAAAACTTCGTCGCTGAGGGAATGAGGGATGAAGAGAAGAGTGTTTGGATATAACATCGACTTCCGGTTTCTCGATCGTTAAATCTTTCGAGAGTTAAATTTCTAGGATAGACCATTGCTGTTGCTGGCATGGTGAACGAAGAAACACTGCTAGCTTGCGAGTCATCGACCTCGTGCTATTTTGCGAAAGATTACGTTTGTTTAGAAAAGAGGAAGTATGAAAAAAAAAAAAGGAAAGGGTGGAAGGGAGAATGAAATGGGGAAGGAAAGAAAATAAAAGAAAGAAAAAAAGAGAAAGAGAAAGAGAGGGAAGGAAAAAAAGCAGCATCGAGTGGATTCGTTGCTCGTTAAGGAGGTATATCTCCACCTGTCTCTGTTGGCTTGTGTTGTGCGCAATCGGCTTCTATTAACGTTGTGTGCTAGTTAGCGCAGTCTCGAGGAAAGTGTAAAGAGAGAGAGAGAGAGAGAGAGAGAGAGAGAGAGAGGAGGGGAGAAAAAGAAAGAGAAAGAAAAAGAACTCGAATGCCACAGTGCTGGTAATCTATAATGCTCGCGAGCATGGTCGATGGGCACTAGTGGCAATTATTTCTGGGACACTCCGTCTTAGAAAACTACTACTGACCTCCACCAATGCCGTTAATTAGGATGAAACGTGACTGGTACTATACTCGTATTTCTTTTCTTTTTTCTTTTTCTTTTTTTTTTTTTTTTTTTTTTTCTATGCGTTCCTCTCTTCTTTTCTTACCCTCATTTAAACGACGAATTTGTACGATTTGTTTTTCTACATTCCCTTTAATTTCAGATTCTTCTCTTTCTTCTTTTTCTTCTTCTTCTTCTTCTTCTTCTTCTTCTTCTTCTTCTTCTTCTTCCTTTTTCATTTTCGTCTTCATCTTTTATCTTCTTTTTATTCTTCTTCGTTTGTCTTTTTTATTTATTTGTCTTCTCTTCGTTCACGTCAATTACGCGAAGAACGGTGAAGATTTTTGTCTGAAGAGCTTGCGAGATTCTAATGAAAAATAGAGAGAACAAGGAAAAGGAAATTCGCGATATCGACAACAATGTAATTTACGTTCTCGTGCGTATTCTCCGTTTTCTTTTTTCTTTCTTTTTTTTTTTTCGAGGAATAAGCTCTTAGCTAAGTGCATCTTTTATACATGGGTCAAGTCATAAAGAGAAATGCTGTTAAGCTAAAAGCAGTCTAATGAGTTGGTCCAGTTTAACTTCGAACATTTTTATCATTTCGCTTATTAACGATATACATACATACATATATACATACACACACACACACATATATCCATCCGTGAAGTTTTCGTAGTTTGCCAAATGATTTTGAAGTTTCACTTCCAAGAAACATTTTGGCATTTATCTCTTTTTATAGATTAGATATTCTTTACGTCGGACGAGCCTTGATAAAGAAAATGCAATGATCGACAAAGAATTTCGAGGATTTAGGCTGATACCGTACGAATTTTTTAAGCCGTTTTTTATAATCCTCTCATCGTATTATCGCGATGAAGGGCGTGCGGTGTACGAGATAAGCCAAACTGCACTCGCGCGAGGAGGTGAAGAAAAAAAAAAGAGAAAGAAGAATAAGAAGGAGAGAGAAGAAGAAAGACAGACAGAGACAAAAACAGAGAGAGAGAGAGAGAAAGAGAGAGAGAAAGGAGAATTCAGGCTGCGAAATCGACACCACTACTGAGAGACTACCTACCACTACTGAGAATGACTTTAGCATCTCCTTCTGCAAGCTCAGCGTTCGCGTGCAAGAGATACTCTGTCTCCACCTTTCGACTTCTACTACACCGTAATGGTGCATTCATCGCGTAATTAACGTTTCGTAATTATAACCGTCGAGGAAAAGTAGACAGTGACGTACGAAGAAGGATAAAAAGAGAGTAAAAGTAAGGGTGCGAAAGAGAAAGAAAGAAAGAAATAAAGACAGAAAGAGAAAGGATACATGTACCGGACTCGTCTCGCACGTTCCTCTCTCAATGTTATGACTTGAGTTTTCACGAGGTGAATATGATGCTTCTACTTTACCTAAGAGAGAGAGAGAGAGAGAGAGAGAGAAAGAGAAAGAGAGAAAGAGAAGGGTGGAAGGGTGTTACGTACATTATGGGCCTTTCGACGATGGACCAAAGTGTTGGCCCGACGTCCGAGCGTTCATAGTCTACGTCCTAGGTGATATGTTTCGCGTCTTAGCTTCTCTTCAAAGAACACCCACACCCGCTTTCTCTGTCCTTTAGTTTTCTCTCTCTCTCTCTCTTTCTCTTTCTCTTTCTGCTTTTTTTTCTTCTTCTTCGTCTTCTTCGTCTTCTTCTTTTTCTCTCTTCTCTTCTCTTCTCTTCTCTTCTCTTCTCTTCTCTTCTCTTTACGTTTCTTTTTCTACTTCTTCGTCGTCTCTCACATGCTTCTTCCCTTTAACCCCTTCTTCTCTCTTCTCCTCTCCTCTCCTCTCCTCTTCTCTCGTCTCGATCTCGTTCTCGTTCTCCTTTCGTCGTGTTTGCCCTCCCTGTCTGGCAACGACGTTGCTTACGAACCATGCATCCTCACGCGACAAGTACGAGCATGGCTGAAGGGACTCTTTAAGTCGACGCCATATTACTCGTGCTCGGTACTACCACGATACCGATATCTACGGTTTTTCTTAATTTTCTTTTTCTTTTTTGGTTGGTTTGTTTGTTACTTCTCTCTCTTTTTTTTTCTTTCCTCGTTCTTCTTTTCTTTAAAGAAAAGATAGAAGGGACGGGAAGAGATACTCAAGTTCCAAGGCAGATTCACAGACTCCCGAGAATGAGAAAAATTTTTTTTTTTTAATTCTTTTACGAATGATGTCAGACGTTTATAACAAGACTTTTTATTTTATATCTTTCCTTTCCCTTTCTTTTCTTCTTCCAACGCGCGAAATGGTTTTTACACGTTCGTAATGCTTCTTGTACGAGTGGAACCAAACGCGAGAAAAGAAAAGTTATAAAAAGGAAACAAATACGCGCGCACACACACACACACATATATATATTTCTTTCCTCAACGTTTTTTGAAGCTTTTCAATCTGTTTTGCGCTTAGGTAAACCGCAGACGACCTTGTTGATCGTTAACTACGTCGTTGGCAAAGTTTTGCGGATAGATGAGAATGAGAAAGAGAGATATAGAGAAAGAGGGATGGAAGGAATAATAACGGTTGGACCGAACGGGTCGGGTCCAACAAAGCGGATAATGTCGAAAGTTGGACTAGAACGGAGCCGACATATTATGCACGGCTCTCACCTTTGACCTTGCTGCGGTTAGCAAAGACAGAGAGAGATAGATAGATAGATAGAGAGATAAAGAGAGAGAGAGAGAGAGAGAGAGAGAGAGAGAGAGATAAAGAAAGATACAGAGATAGAGAGATAGACAGACAGAGAGAAAGAAAGAGATAGAGAATGGGGACGGAAGTTAAACGCGTAGCTTTATAACGTTTCGTATAATACATGAGACTAAGGAAATTGTACATGGTGGTCCGAACAAACCGTTTACAAGTCATAGAGAGGGAGGAATCATTAGCACATTTTAGTGCAACTTTACGAGCACTCTCGTATCTCGTTACGTGTTCTCTCGTCGATCGATTTCATCTTTGGAAAACACCGTATGTATATATAGAAAGCAACAGAGTCGTTTCCCGAGTTACGTTCAAAAGAACGTAGAACGAACCCGAAGAAACTAAAAGAAGATTTCTCCTCCTTCTCTCTTTTCTCCTTCGTTGTAGATTAACGAGTATCTCGGTCTTTAATTTCCATTTAAATTCGTGGTTAAATTACTTGACTCTTGATAACATAAGTACTTAAGGAAATATTTTTCTTTGAATTTCATTCCAACGGAGTAAGTCTTTTCGAATAATTTTTATTCGAGGTCGGTCGAAACCTATTGGAAAAAACGTATGAATGTAATCGAGAGTCAATTAATTTTTACGCCGATGTAAATTTATCAACGAGATGATATTTTCGACCGAATGATTTTTCTATCTTTACGTTCGTGCTCGTTTCCCGAAAGTTGTTATCTCTCTCTCTCTCTCGTTAAATAGCTTGTTAGTTATTATAACGGTAAACGTAAATAATCACAATGCACGAATGGACGATTTTACGGGTGACGCGATGATAAAAAGAAGAAATTAACTGAAACATTATTATGATAGTTCGTCGAAATATCAAATGGTTATGTATAAAGGGTAGGTACATACTGCGCGTGCATTGATGATGACTTCACAAACCAAGCTCGTGCGAGAAGGGCTTCATTCATCGAAATCGATCGACAGCGAGCACTGTTCTTGTTCAGAAAGCGTCTGATCTTTCGAGCTGAAATTTGATTTGCGTGCTCTCGCATTTCGTATGTGAACATACACACTCTCTCTCTCTCTCTCTCTCTCTTTCACTCCCTCTTCCCTTCTCACACCCTATCCTTTCTCCATCTCTGCAACTTGTTAATTACTTCGGCGAGTTCGGCACGGGCACACTCTGACAAAACATTTTTTACTATCGTCCGCCACCGTCCCTGCATGCGACGTAGGAAAGGCACGAGTCGTCGTTCGTTCGCTCGTAAAATTGGTCACGTGGCGGGAAATATTTGGAGCGCGTGTATGTCTCTATATGTGTGTGTGAAAAAGAGAGAGAGAGAGAAAGAGAGAGAACGTTCGTAGAGAAAAAGTGAAAAGGAGAGAGGGAGAATGGTTTGGTACCTTGCGATCGAACGCGATTTGTTACGTAAGCGAGGGAACGGAAAGTGAAAAAGGGATAGAGAGAGAGAGAGAGAGAGAGAGAGAGAGAGAGAAAGGATAGAGATACGTGTAAGAGAGAAAAAGAGAAAAAGAGATAGGGTGCCTGGCGTCGAATTCGTCGGGCTCGTTTCGCCCGTGAAAATCTCTGTCACGTGCAAACGCGGAAAATGGATTTAAGTTGGTAACGAACGCGATCGTCCTCGAATCGAGCCGAGATGAAATTTTCCATCTCTTTCTATCTCTTTCTCTCTCTACGAATTTTTCTCCATCCTCCAGCTCGACGAATTTTTTTTTTTTTCAAGATTCTCTAAGATCTTCGCTTTCGTATTCTTTTCTTTTTCGGATTTTTTCTTTTCGTTTCCTTTTTGTTTTTTTCGATGTCGGACTTTTATTTCTCCGTTACTTTTTTTCTTCTTCTTCTTCCTCTTCTTTTTTCTCCTTTCGTTTACCATTTTAACGCGTTTGATAAGAATCTTTCTATTATTTATCGATTTCATTCGTATTCAACGGTGAGACGCTTTTTAATAGCCGAATGCAGGCAATATCTGAAAAGTTTTCCGTTCCTATACTACTCGTGCACGATTGGGGTTGAATAAAGGGAGGAAAAAAGAGAAAGAGAGAGAGAAAAAGAGAGAGAGAGAGAGAGAATGGTTCGCTGTCCAGAGATACAATATCAATCGCTGAAAAATATTGTCAATCGCTGTGCAATTTCAACCATCTCTTTCTATCTTTTTCTCTCTTTATCTCCGTCTCTTTTCGTTCGAGCCGCACACCGTTTCGATATTGCGAGATTCCCGAGTTCGAGGAGGATGAGGACCAGGAGAAGAAGAACGTGGAGAAAGAGTAGGAGTAAGAGTAGTAGGAGTAGGAGTAAGAGTAGGAGTAGGAGTAAGAGTAGGAGGAAAAAGAGGGACGATCAGAATGGTCTACAAGTACCAAGAGCAAATAATGAATCGCCATCGTCGCTCGGACAATACCAAAGCCCGAATACGAGAGTTTGCGAAACAATTATAAACGTTGCATTCCCGTTACTATCAGACTATCGATCGATATTCCACTAATTTACATATTTTCTTCACTTGGTTGAAACGGATGATAATTATGGGAACATATTTTAGTATTGGCCATTACAATTAGGGATTTAATGTATACATTTACGTTAACTTGAAAACAAAGCGATCAATATCATCGTTAATTGGTCGAACATTATTCTGTTTTCAATTCATTCTATTCACATATATCTATCGTGGAATGATAAGTTTATTAATTTTTGTTTCGTTTCGTTTGTTGGTCTTTTTTTTTTTTTTTGTATATTTTCATTTTTCGTTCGTAGTTTCTAAATTATTTCGGACTTGGTCTTGTATTCATTAATTTAGCGACGTACTCGATCATTATGTCTCAACATGGGTACTTGTCAGCATTATTATCAATGATAGTAGACGTATATGAAAAGGAAACGAGAGAGAGAGAAAGAGAAAGAGAGAGAAAGGAAGAGAGAGTAAGAGAAAGAGTAACGAAAAGCGATTCATTCGTATTCGCGCAGCATTCGTGCGCTTCACATTTTGCGGTACTGTAATGTAATATCGGCGAAAGTTGTAAGGGATGTCGCGGGTTCTCCAACCATCGTCTCTGTGCTGGCTACACTACCCAGAGGAGAGACTGTAATGCAATTAGGAAATCAGACGGGTAATCGTATCATTTCGTTAATTAAAATTCATTTAAATCGCACGAAAATTGCACACGGAATAGTCATGCGTTCGCGTATCTACACACGTATAGAGCAACGAATATCTTCTCTCTTTACGAGAAAGGAATAAAGAGAGAAAAAGAAGAAACGAATGGAGATTTTCGATCTCGTTCTTTCGGTCGACCACGAGATTTTACGGTGAATTAAAAATTTCACCCGTCCCGAGTTTCTGACTCGAGTCGTGCTGTGAGGAAGCCGAAGATGAATAAAACATTTTGTTCGACGCGTGGGGCAAGTCGATTATTCACGCAGCAGTAGTATACACTCGCGTGCGTCCACCTGCGTGAGTGGACCCGAGCACGTTCAACTATGAACGATCTAAAAACCGGCGACTGGTAACTCGTAGCTCGTAAATATCGACGCGATATCGGTCGGAGGCGCCTCACGTTGGCACGTGTCCGCGTTCGTTTACTCCATCATCCCACGGAAAACGCCGATGACAATTCATCGACGCTCCAAAATCGGCCTATTCATGGGGTATGCATTTTTTAAAAATAAAACTTCCATCGTTCCGGATATTTTCGAACGGGGTATACCGATTCTGTGCGCGCTACTGTTGTATTTACTTCCCCTCCCCACCCCTCATGTTCACGCATCCTATTCGATCCGATCGAATTTTTATCCCACATGCTTTCTTTTATCCTTTTTATATCGTTTTATTTGCTTTACCTACCTCGAAAACTCGATCGTTGTTTGTCTTAATCCGCGAAACTCGTTCGTTCGTTCCTGCTGAAATAAATTCGTCATAAATCTCTCTTCTTTTATTTCTATCTTTTTACCCTATTTTTTTTTTTGTTTTTTTTTCTTCATTTATTTTCTCTTTTTTTCTCCGCGTCACCTTCGATCGGTCGAAAGTGAAGCGAGTGAATGATAGATGGTAGGAAATCGTCAAGGTCGCTGAAGTATCTCGTGCACATTTGGGAATAGTTGGAAGGGTCTCTATTACGAAATCGACGATAGCGGAAATCTCGTTTAAGGGGTTGGAGGGGGTTGCAAGGGAAGAGAGAGAGAGAGAGAGAGTTGCCGTTCTCAACCACGTTGAAATTTTATTCGTAGACATTATATGACACACGTGACCGGATGATTCCTAGGGGACTTGTGTAACGTTACCACGTCGTGATTGATTCGTCGATGTAAAACCGATGTAAGCCCAGAGGAAAATCGTTTAGCGGAATCGAAAGACGATACTTCGATACGAGTTAGATAGTCTTATTGAAAGAGAATGTGAATGAGATAAAGGAGAAAAAGGGAACGAACGCATCAACGTTCTCGACCGTGCGAATTTCGTTGGTTTCCGGATTAAGGGGTTCCGACGAATCGACGTCGTACTCGTTCCGTTCGTTAAATTTCGTTAATAGGATCATACGATCGGTCGAATCTCGATTGTTTGTTCTGAATTACTCGACTCCATACCAGCAGACTGTTCGCATCGAACAATTTCGCGATATAACGCGAAATCTCTTTATTGTTTGCCAATCTACCTATCGTCGCAAGTTACCGATCGTAAGCTCGCTAACGACACGCGTCACTGAATCAATCGTGAATGTTATGCTTTTATGTACTTGTACTTTTATATATGCAAGTATATATATATATATATCATGTATATTTTATAGAGTATACTACAAGGTACGCGTACTGTACATGTTTATTATTTGGTACGTTTTATTTTTATATATATATATATAT